>NW_016174496.1:0-10874 GCF_001687245.7 Rhagoletis zephyria
ACACTCAGTAAAATTATTGGCCTTGGCATAAAAAAGCTATATGTTGAAAGTTTTCGAAATCTGATTAAAATTATGCCCAATTTTGATTGAAAAAAATATGATTTAAAACGTTTCACCTCGTTGGGTTTTGTATTCTAGCAGCTGAAGGAACGACCCATATTTCAAAATTTCATGTAACTTAAGCTATAATTAAACTAAATACGACTTTCTTAAAAATTATTTTCGAACTAAAATTTCCTATAATATCGTTCGTCTGATATTGTGATAAACATTTCAATTTACTGATGTTGAGTTTGATTTTTTAAACACTCCTAAATATAGTTCTGAAATAAAGGATCTTAAAACCATTTCCATTGATAAGTTGATCTTTTATAATTCATTTAAATTACTAAACTTTTAAACTGGGGCAGCCCTCAAACATCAAAAATATTCTTAATTGTCAAACGAAAGATTTCTTAAAATTCTTTCATTTGACATTTATTTTTAATTTTTCCTATAACTTGGGTATAAAATAATTTAATCCGAATTCTCCAGTAGGTGGCAACCCTCTTCAAAATATTTCCAAACTACTACCTTCTTCAACCTCTTTTGTCTGACACCCATATAGTAACACCTTATTCAANGAAATAGATTTTTTAAAAATTTGTCATCCCTCCTACACGTAGTTAAGATATAAAGCCTTTTCAAAACCATTTCGGTTGATACCCATATTGTAACAATTAATTTAACTGTCTATATAAATTTAGCTTAATTTCTTAACAGATCTGATGGCCAGGACAACAAATCCTAAAAACACTAATTATATAAAAAAATTGCAAATTTAATATTCCTTGACATTAGAAGAAGGCTTGACAGAAAATAGTCGTTTTCTTCTGCTTTGTACCACTGCGACAATCGTTGCTTTCATCATTCATTATCATTTATAATTTATTTAATCTCAAAATTATATAATTTCTAATTCTGAAAAGTGTCGCGGGCTATTTATACATAGTTAACCAACAAAGCCTATGTACAGATAATTTTTCACAATGTATGAAAAGTTTTTTTCATTTTTCTTTTCTCAATTTTTTTATACAAATATAATTATGCAAAAAACCAAAAAATTAAATGTTTTTTTCAAACATACACACACACTTTTTATGGAAAAAACGGGGTATCACCGTCAGCAAAAGAAATTCTCAAACATCAATGCGAGCTATTATATTAGGCGCTGGAAATTTGCAATAATATACTTAAATTTTGACGACCATTTTTGGAAATTTTTTAATTAAGCCAACATCGTGTACAAAGTTTCCAATTCTGAGTTTGTTTTATAAACTAATGGCCTTATCATAAAAGATTAAGTAGGTTTAAGGAGTTTTATAAATTGACGTGTTACATTTTTCAATTTATAAACCTTTTATAAAGCTACTTTATTTTTTATGAATAAGGCCATAAATTTAAAAGAAAAATAAAATAAAATAAAAATAAATAATAATTATAATAATAAACTTGAAACTGGAAACTTGTCTATGTCTTTGAATAATATTCTTAACGGGATAAGACTGTATCCAAAAAAGGCCGTTTAAAATAAAATTAGCTCAATTAAGGGTGTAAGTTTCCTTTTCACATTTTTTTTACGTGTGCTAAGTTTCTTACAGTTTAGACCAACATAGACAAAAGTTACCAATTTGGGTTGGATCGTTGCTTTAATAGTAGATACCATATTTAAAATTGTTTTTCCGCTGAAAAACTTGACGAAAAATAAAAATATACTTTTACGACGAAATAATAAAAATATACTTTTACAAAAAATAAATTTGTTCATCAATGCACATACACATATACTTAATTGGCAACTGGTGAACAGTTTCTTGACACATCTGAATCTTGTGAAACTTTCGAAAATTTATGTCTTTTTAAATCACACACCTATATTCTCAAATGTATCTACAACGTATGATATGCGACAAGATGATAAGTTCACTTCAATATTAGTTAGCTCAATGTGAGTAACCTATTATATAAAAATGTTATATCCAAATGAGAGAGACACCCCGGCTTGTGGCAAGGAACATACAGCTTCTCATTTCATTTCATTACAGTATGACAGCAAATTTATGTGTTGTAGATCAGCAAATAGATTTCCGGACCCAAAAATTGAAATATGTACATAGGTATATGCGGAAAATAAACAGCAGGGATAAATTGAAGAAAAAAAGTGGAATTTTGAAAAACTTGGTGACAAATTAGTTGTGACTTTTTCCAAAATCGTACTAACTCCATTCCAAACCAAATTTAAAAAACAAATAATTTGTAAGCAAAAACCAAGGCCGACTTCAATTCTCAAATAAAAAGTCAAGATTATTGCTAATGAAACGTTGATCGGATTTAAATAAAATTAATAGGGGACCACCTGTGAGGTAACACCTTTTATAGAAATCGGTTTAAATTGTCCAAAGTTATGCGTTAACCAAAAAAATATATATTCCGACGAATTGATAACCTTCCGCCTTTTTGGTGAAGTTGGTTAAAAAAACATATTTCGATGAATTGAAAACCTTTCTCCTTTTTGTTAAGTCGGTTGATAATTGAAAATTAAAATTGTAATTAAAAATATTTTTTAACTGTTACAATTGAAGTGAAATGCTTGTATTCACATAAAAGCACTTGCTGGAAAATCTCACGGCACGTTACTGCAACTCTATTAAATGAATGTATAGTTTTTTGTTTTTAATATATTGGACGCAAAGCATTCCCGTTGCTTATATTGTGTTAATATTGAAGTGACCTTAGAATTTTGTCGCACACTATATGTATACATATAGTAAATATGTGGTGATGCAGATTTATTTTAAGCATAAAGACTACTCGCTGGGTTTGATAAATGACCACCTGTCATTCAGTTGTGTTTTACAATTATTTAAATTATTAGTGTATTTTTAATATTTTCAAGTATTTAATAAAATATCTACACACGCTAAACAAATGTCGACTATTTTTCATTTGTAAAATTTGTGTTTATTAAAAAAAGTTATTCTGAAAATTTGTTAAAAGAGACGGGTTGGGAAGAATGCAGTACGTAAATTAAGTTTCCCAAGACTATCAACGATAAAGCTTCATTCAACTGCACGACTCGTTCACACGCACACTACAAAAATGCTCTGCCGAGGCTGCCCACATCTGCTATATTCCATGAAAATCTATCAAATTCAATGAGCTAAACGTCTTTAAGGCCGTCTTCACCGCTCTAGGTGAAAATACATTTTTTTTATTACAAGGAATCGATTTAAATGAAAAAGTGAAGTGATAAAGAGAAAGCATTTAGTTTTCACTGAATTCGAGATTTTTATTTTTATTTCACCAAAAATGTTCGCAATGGCGTTGGTTAAAAATAAACTTATTTGAGTTTGCGCTAGAAGTTCAGTCAATATCAATATTTTTCATAATTTTTATTGTACCGACCTTACAAAATTTATTCGAATAGATCATTCTATCTATTAAATCTTTTTAAGTATTCACACAAGTATCTATTTAAATATGTACGCTCACAAATTTATACTTATATTTATAGGCACATATAAGCCATTCAGGCACATGCTTTAATCATAACACAAACATACATACATACAAATTCATGCATTTCAGACGGCACTTGTTGCTATTTTTTTAGTAGATATAATTTCACTATGACACTTACACAACTAATTCTATAAATGAATCAACTCATCTTATTATAAATTCCATAGTTTATAATTAGTATTAACAAATTTCGAAACTTAACACAAAACCTAAGAATAAGGAACGCACCTTGACTATGAATTCACTACTGTCACACTTAAAAATTATTCTCAAACTGACATTTTGCCCAATTCCATGTCATCTCCAAGCAGAGAAGAGTGTCAACTAGACAAGCAATACACACATAAATATTTAGTATATGTTGTATATGCAAAAATTAAATAACTGATAAAAACGCTTAAGTTTACATTAACTTTTTTGATCGCAGAAGAGAATATAAAAGATAAAAAGTTAGAGTTTTTTTCAAAGAGTACGCCACTTAAAAGAAAGTGGTGGCAAGTATACATTATCTTTGTTAAATGAAAAAAATCGAGATGTTTGAACTAAACTTTTTTTTATTACAAATCGCTTTTAAACTATTAACACATACAGTTTTTGTATATTACTAAAAGTTATGCATTTTTACTTATAGATATATTGTACGTATTACCGTGCCAGAATTGCTTTTGGGCTTTTTCTGCACACCTACTCATTTACCCTGCAGGGAAATTATCAACTCGTGATAAAAATGTTTGGTTCAGAACTACACCATTTCCAGTTGTAAATGAGAAAGCGTCAAATGAAATTGCGAAAGCGTCATTTGGAAATGAGAATAGTCAATTGTAAATGCGATATCGTCATTTGAAATTGAGAATAGTCAATTGTAAATGAGAAAAGGTCAATAGTAGTTAAATGAGAAAGCGTCATTTGTAATTGAGAATAGTCAATTGTAAATGAGAAAGCGTCAATTGAAAATGAGAATAGTAAATTGTAAATGAGAAAGCGTCAAGTGAAAATTCGAAAGCGTCATTTGGAATGAGAAACTCGTTTTTATTCAGAAATTATTTAGATGTTATTAAAAATGCAAGTTTATTATGTCCCAACTTGCATATCTTGTAAAGATAAAGCATTTCCATGGAAAGATGTTGCGTGCTGAAATACTCTCGCGCAGTCTCCTCCGGTGATTATAGTTTTCGCGTCATCCACCAACTTCTCCAAATATTGCAGCCGTTGTTCAACAAGGTTTGGCCCATTTATGACTGGGTTTGAGATATTGCCCTTTACATGCATTTTGATTTTTCCCCAGATTATTTCAATGGGGTTTAGCATGGGGGAGTATGGCGCTAAACGCAGCACTTTATTAATGAAATATCCAAGTAATTTATATATATGCATATTTTTAACATACTTGATTTATATACTTTTTAATCGTAAAGTAGTTCTTCCGCCAGTGTAAAACAACTGAGACTTCCCGGCGAAAAGAAAACCGAAGAGTGTTCTCTATCGAGCTACATACATGGATCCGAGACATACCGTAATGGTTTAAACAGATTCAAGAAGGTCATGATGAAATAAGTAATTCGTGAAGGTTTTTCGGAATTCGACCGACATCGTTTTCATCCGAATATTGGCCAGCTTTATTTTCCTGCCTTCTTATTTATGTACATACTCTAATATGACGCAGCTTACAAACAGCAAAGATGAAGATCATAACCTTCTGAAAACTTAAAAATTCCGTTTTCAAACGCGTTTTATAGCGACATAATTGATTAAGTATTATCAGTGATAAGCGAATTTAAATCATATATTATATATGCAGTACGCAATTCATTTCCTTTTATTTCTCATTTCCAAATGACGCTTTCGCATTTTCATTTGACGCTTTCTCATTTATAATTGTTTATTCTCAATTACAACTGACGCTTTCGCATTTTCATTTGACGATTTCTGATTTATAATTGACTAAACTCATTTACAATTGACTATTCTCATTTTCAATTGACGCTTTCTCATTTAAAAATGACTATTCTCATTTACAATTGACGCTTTCGCATTTACAACTGGAAATGGTGTAGAATGAGTACCATAATATCCCACTCCTTTAGATAAATGAATGTGGGTCCGAATCACGACATTCCTGATAAATAATTACACGATTCAAGGCGTTAATTTTGAGATTACAGTACTCGATAGCGTGTGATTTTATTGGTGAGGAAATAGCTGTAATTTTATTTCATTTCATTCGAACGAATAATCATTCGGTCACGGATGCCGTGATGCGGGCATGCAGCATCAAATTGTAGTAAAAACGGATTAGTGAATTCTGAAAAAGTAATTACGCAGATTCATAGAAAAATGTCCAGTTAACCCAAATCAAAAAGGATTTTCAATAAAAATGCATATTTGCAGTCACGGGACGAGCTTAAAGTAGATACAATGCAAAAAATATACTTTGTTGCATTTGCCATTTTTCCTAATAAACAATCGTGATACAAAGCTCAATTACTCCATTGAAATAAACACTAATAAGCCACCAAAAAGTTTACAAAATAAAATTAGGAAAAAGATTCATTTGTCGCGAGTAATTTGGATTAATTTTTCTACTTGTGCGGATATATAAAAAGCCAATCTGACTGATGAACAGTTTTTTAATATATCTGTGGTCAAGCATCCTACATAATTTTGTGAGTAGAAAATTTTTCGAGTGCTTACTTTACTTTACTTGAAAATCACTGTTAGTTTTCTCCGAGGTGGCATCATAATAAGAAACTCTTCATTATCATTCGAATTGGAAAGTTTATATATTTTTTTTAACTTGCACCTATTTTTCTAGAATTAGTGGATGATAATTTAAAGCGATTTTTGCGTTCTTTCAGTTTTTGCTTTCTGGTTAAAACTAGCATATATTATGAATGTCTTCAAAATCGGATAACATTTACTATTTCCGCCCACAAGAGTTGTTTTCCACATTTCTTCAAGTCTAAGCGCCGAATAGCGCAAATGGGAAATTCCAGCGAGTTTGTGGTACAGTTACTACTTTATACAATGTTTCCACGATTCGTAGTTCGCTCTCTAAGTAATTCGTGAATTAACCTGTTTCCACGACACACTCATTAGTAATTCGTTTGGCTTCTTATTCTTGTTCTTCGCTATTTATTGTAATTTTTGTGTACTGCAAATATGGAAGATGGAGCAAAAACTTAATTCATTAAAGATTTAAATTTATATAGGGAATATTTTATTAATTAATTTTCCAGAAACTAGAAAGTAATTGGTACGTCCCTCTTTGGGGCGTGTCTACGAAATATCGAAATTCCAAATTCAAAAGCAAGTAATAAAACTTATCGGTTGCGAGGTGGCCCGTAGGCAATAGCTTATAATTTGGTATTTAAGGAGTAAAATTTAAATAAAAGAAAGAGATAAATTTCTCCCTAGTCCCTCGCTCACTTCCGCTTACGTTAAAAAGAGAATTTTGCTGCACCAGTCATTGTTTCCAATTGACTATAGCAGCAACAGTTGGGTGATAGTGGATTTTCCGACAAGGCAAGAAATAGCTGTGGGTGTGTGTTCTTCTGGGTAATTTTTGTTTTTATTATTTCACGGCAAATCATTTTGAAAATATGTTTTCTTGTTTATGCCTTCATACATACACTACATACATATGTACATAAGTATGTGATATACATACTGTGAAATGATATATAATGTTTTTAATCTTTAAGCTCTCATGATTTCTTGCAGGGGACAAAAGTTAGACAGAACAAAATCGAATGATCTCCCCAATAATATATTAAAACAAATCGACACCAAAGAGCTGGACTAACCACCAACCCCCAAGTCGCAGTGCCGGGATTAAGGTCCCAGTGTTCAATTTTAAGCTTTCGGTGCCCTTAATGGATTAGGTTAGCGTTTTTCAGTCGTAAATTATTGCAGCTAAATGGGCGCTTGGATATAAAAAGCATCATGCACCCGCCAGAATGTAAGTAAACACTTTATTAAATAGTTAGAGAAAAATTTAGGTACTCCTACTACTACTAATTTCTGATCAATTCTTCATTTCTCTTATGTGGGTCTTAAGCTAGTATATATACATATACGGGAAAGTGACAGTGAAATTTACAAAAAAAATATTACTCTAAAGCATAGAACGGAATCGTAAAGGATTGCCTGACAGTTCTGAAATACCTGTGACCAACTTAAACCCAGGGAAGCTCTGTTAGAAATGAGTAGAAAAATACCTGAAAACACACGTTTGACTACACAAAACCCTGGCAACGTGGGTCCGATAACTTTTCCATTCCATCCATGCCAGAGTGAGACGAACAACTCTCGGGTAATAACTGTTTATGAAGAATGTTGCAGAGTACGACCGCCTCCCTCCGCATGTTATACATTGCTATCTCGGTAACCTGGACAGCTCCTCTCCCTCCCTCTCTTCTTGGCTTCTTCATTCTTGCTTCTGCATCTGTTCTCGTTTTACTCTCACTTGAGAGAGTAAAATTGTAGTTTGACAGTTCCACAGGTTTTAGTCCGCAGATTAAAGGAGCATACCAATTTTTGTTCTTATTTTATAATTTCCAGCTGTGTCCAGCATTGCTGTTTCGGTTAGCTTTGCGCTTTGTAAATATTAACTTTTCTTCGTTTTGCTTAATTTTTTCTACAATTGCTATCAAACGAAAGTAAAAACAAAAAATGAAGTTTCATGAACTTTGTGGAAGTTTAAATCTACACTGTAGTCTCTTAGGATCTCGTGAACTAAAGGAACATAAAGAACTTTTCTTTCCGACTGCTTCGCTCCTGAAACATTAAAAAATTTGATTTCCCTTATTAAAGTGTCTTATTTGAGCGCATTCACCGGCGCACAACGGAAAAATCTATTTGTGTAAAAAACTGCCTATTTATTTTACTTTTAGGAGGTGCTGGTGCTTTTTTTTTAATATTCCTAGAAATATAACAAATTCAGCCCAAACTAAAGGCCTAAAGATCGATTCCTGGTCCCAGCAAAATGGACGTTTTTGCAGGCGATGTAAAATTACCGGCATGAGTGAAAGTGCTGCCACATATTTTTTTGACAAACATATGCTCTCTCGCTTATGATTGTCGTTGCGCCATGAGTTTATTTCCCTTTTTGTAAAGTTCCTTACCAAACTTCCAATTTCTCTAAATTTAACTTCCATTTTTGTTTCAGATTTACAGTTTTGGTGTCTTCAAACTAAAAATAAGAAGTCACCAAAAAACGCACCAAGCACCAAACTCTAAAATTTTCGCGTCTTGAATAATGAAAAGCACTAAATTTAGTGCGAAAAGCATTAAGTTGGCAACAGTAATTGTTCTTGTTTGAGATTAGAAGTAAGAATGTATGTGTGAGTTTGTGAGAAAATTTAATTTAATGCTTGAAAACAAACATTAAAAATGCTAAAGCTGTCTCTAAGTGGTTCTACCTTCCGATATTTTTATAATGGAATGCACGAATTAGGATTTATACACAGTTTTGTGAGAACAATAAAATCGGGCAAATATTTCGTTTTTGAGTTAATCAAAAATATGCATATATATTTACAATTGTACGACGTTTTACGGCATTTTCTTATGCACATTGCTTAATAAGTATTCTGAGAGAGAAAAAAATATCTTGGCGCTTCAAAATCTGAAACCCAAAGAATTTCTCTCTCTCTCTCTCTCTCTCTTTTCAAGATTGCTTGTGCTTGCATACAAATTTTATGATGTATATGATGTATAATATTTATATCATACGATAATGTAGAAAATATTTTATATGTATGTATGTATATCCAAAACCTCTTGGCTTTATTTCTTGTTTTTGTTTTAAATAAAATTGATTAGCATTTCGATGAACTAATCGTGTGAAGATTTTGAACTTGTTCCAATTTTGCGCATGTGGCGAGTCAAAATTCCATTAGCCTAATTTTAGAATTTTTAGTAGGCGTATAAGTAGTAGTATAAATTACACTGTACAGCACTTGGCTGGGTAATGGGCAAGCCTAACTTTTTTCAAGAGCTTGAGTTATAATTAATTAAAAAAGTAATTTATCCATTTTTCGGAGATAGCCTTCGAAATCGAGATATGGGCCTTCGAAGTTCCAAATTGGACATTTGGTAAATAATTATTTTTAATTATTGTATGTAAACAACTAAAAAATAAATTCAAATTTTTTTTTAGTATAATTTTTTTTTAAATTTTTCGAAGATCTGAATTTTTTACTTGTGAGTCAATCTCTTCAAACAAAAAAAAATGGTTTAATCCAATACTCAGGGAAACGTTGATTTTGTCGAATAGTGTTTTTGTTGATTGGACTTAAAGCATAAGCTATGCAGTGAAATTTTGTTAATGCAATTTATGATTAAATAATACACTTTGCTTGTGCATTTTACAGAGGCCAACCAACACTGGCCTGGTCTGGTAGCCAAAAGGGTAACTTCAAATTGAGTGGCTCAATGACTATATCAGCAACTAAGCTGCATACCAACTTTGATCCATCCGTAAAGACAGCCATGTCTTCCAAGTATAAGGCTCCTGCCGAATCCAGTGTATGCGGGTTGCCAATTTCATGCAGGGGGTTTGGTTGGTTAAAGAACCTTTTTTGGGCACGATCTCGTTGCAGTGATCCATATGAAAGAATGTACACATATACATATGTATCAGCTTGTACCGTGTACATTAGGTGGACAAAAAAAAAGTTTAAAAGGTTAAGCTCTCAGGATTTTGGTAAATGGAAAATTAAAAAATGCTTAAATAAACCTTTGAGCTTTGAATTACAAGTATCCTTAAGAGAGAGTTTACTGTTGGAAAAGTATTTATTTTATAGAATCTTGGATCATTTCTACGAAAACGTGTTTTTTCCCCATATGGGCTTTGAGGCAGTTCTAGATATAATTTCTAAAACAAAAAAATTTTTTTCTCGGTTTTTGTTTTACATCCTCTTAAACATGATGCATTTTGCGTTGTCAAAAGCATTTTGAAAAATACTCCAATCATGCCCTGTAATTTAAAAGTGGAAATTGAAAGTAGCTAATTTTATCTTTTCTGTCTCAAAAGACTTTATTACCATGGGGCCACATTGGGGGGTAGTGGGCCATTTAGGGCAGCAGTCTCGATCCTGCACTACCANTGATTTCTTGGTATCTCATTCAATTCTTTCTCTAATTTTAAAGTTTCAAATTTTTATTCGATTTTGAAACTGCTTTTAGTATCACTTTCAAAAACTGCTTTTTCATATCCCATTTTTAAATACTCGGCAGCGCTTGCGGCTGTAATAAAGAGCCAAAAGTTCAGCAGTTTTCTGAAGGATATTCTTGTATGTATATTATTCCAT
>NW_016174497.1:0-10874 GCF_001687245.7 Rhagoletis zephyria
GGCAATTTTTTCTGTAATGGCAAAATGCATCTTAAATTTAACATTAAATGAATGTGGTAACAGAAAAAATACTAATCGACAAATATTTGTAATAAAAAAGAAAGCGCGCCTAGGCCAGAGTGTAGAAGTTAAACTTATATAATATATATACATATATATTCAATACGATCTATCCGCATTTTATGCAAAAACTACTTTCTGATATTACAACCTACATATCTGAGACTTAACTGTCATTACTGATTGCAATTTTAATTTTTGAAATTCAGTAGTTAGTTCATACAATACATACAAGGTAATAAGCAATAGCATCATCGATGGCTGTTAATCTTTAACTAAGGGGGTGAAATTTTTGGACACAGTCTATGACCTGGTAGTAAATTTTATCCCTTCGAATTTTAGTTAGAAATTTGAATACAAATTGGCCATTTATAATTATTTTTTCTTTTAAACGAAGCTACTAGATTTTTAAGTTAAAATAAATACAAAATTTTTTTATTTCTTTTAAAATCAACAAAAGTCCCACTTTATTTCACAAGGCTTTTATTATTCACAAGAACGAAACACACACACATTTTTTTAATTTTCCGCAGAGGTTGCAACCCTCTGCGAAAAATAAAACTTTACTGCAATTCGGAAGGTCAAGCCTTTTCCTTTGACACCCCATTTTTTTTGAAATCAAATGAACTGTGCAAATCTAATGTCATTAACAAAAAATGCCCTCGCGTATTATACATACATAATTTTTAAATAGGTGGCAACCCCACTCAAACAAAAAATAAAAACTTATCGCACATGCAGAGACTATATCCTTTCACTTGGTACCTCAGTTTATACAAAAAAAAAACGGAGATCTTATAATTTAAAAAAGTGGCAACCCTACTTAAAAAGTAATACATTATTCAACATCTAATAGCCGAGCCCTTTTATTCGATATCTCATTTTTTGTAATCCACCGAACAATGCGGATCTAATAATTGTTTAGACAGGTGGCAACCCTATAGGAATTTAAGCTACTAAAGATAATATTCCAATCGATACAGATTATACTTAAAAAATCTCGTATAAATCCGTTCAGTAGTTTTTGAGATTAGCTCGGTCAAAAAATCTCGATTTTCCTTTATACTATGTATCGAAGACAGTAATTTTTAAATAGGTGGCAACCCTATTAAAAAAATGAAAGCTTTTGTACATGCGAAGGCCAGGCCCTTTCATGTGGTATCTCATTTTGTAATTCAACGTACGGCGAAAGTCTTTTAACTTTTTAATAGGTAGCAACCCTACTCAGAAAAATAATACATTATTGCACATGTAGAGGCTAAGTCTTTTCATTAGACAGTGACAGTGCAGAACTAATGCCTACGCTTAATTGATTGAATATAGAAATTTTGTTAACAGGTGGCAACCCTATTCNAGACAGTGACAGTGCAGAACTAATGCCTACGCTTAATTGATTGAATATAGAAATTTTGTTAACAGGTGGCAACCCTATTCAAAAAAGAAAACATTCGTGCTTTTCTAGAGGCCAATCCTTTTCATTTGACACCTCATCTTTTGTAATCCAACGAACGGTGCGGATCTTACAGTTTTTTAGACAGGTGGCCACACTATTTAAATTCTAAGTAAACAGGGTCACTCTCCTGACGGTACAGAGTATATGAGAGAAAATCTCGTCAAAATCCGTTCAACAGTTTTCGAGATTACCGCGAACAAAAAATCTCGATTTTGTACTATGTATACATACTAATTTTCACCATCTAATTTGGTCTTCATCTTTGCTTTTATTATTTTCTTCATCTACATATTCACCTAGATCACGTGATGTGTGTGTGATGTGATGCCAGGTAATTTCTTACGATGTGATTTGATTGCGATTATGTGGATTGCTGTTTTTTTTTTGCAAAGACCTGCGACTTAATAAAACCCATATACAAAAATTCGATAAAATTTCAAGCTGATAATTCATCCATTATAAAGCACGTAGCGCCATCCTATCGTCTTAGCCATATCCCTTAATTTTGGACCAAAAGAAGAATGCCATTAGGATATACAGATCACCCAAATGTGAGCACAAACAGACTAGAGAGCGTTGTGTTGTTAACATTTATAACACATATTTTTTTTTTTAAATATTTTTTTTGCAGAATTTCCTAAGCACCGCAACATGTAGTGGAGATTTCCCAAGATGATCGATTTAGTAAAATCTCATATTTAAGATATTCATGTGTAAGTATCAACCATGTGTTCACATGTTTATAATCCCACAAGAAAACATGTATCAATGTCCATTAGGGCGGGTAAATTAGTATGGGTGATTTTTTCGACTATGCGCGTATAGCACACAAGGATGCTACGTGTAATTCTAAGCAAATTTGCATAAGAAAACATTGGTCTTAAATCAATTTGGAGTTTGCTAAATTGCGAAAATAGGTTTCTTAGCATTTTGGGGTAGTGTGGTAAAGAAGTGCTTAAATTTTGTATAAAAATATGCTAGAAGGGGTTTTTTTTTAGTAAGAGGACTTCCATCAGAGGGCGCAACCTTTAAAATGTTCACATTTTCTTCGAGACCTATTTTCACAATTTGGCGAACCTCAAATTTATTTTAGACCAACAGTTTCTTCGGAAAATTTGCTTAGAATTACACGTAGAATCCTTCTGTTCTACACGCACATAGTAAAAAAAGACCTGTCCTAATGTCCATACATACATATCTATACATGTTTCCTCACCCACATGAAATTAGTTTTGTTTAATAGGAGTTGTTGGATAGGTCCCAAAATGTTGAAGGCCTTTATTTGAGAAGCTGGTCTTAATCTCTTCTTCGTCTTTTTTGGCATTTCAACCGTATTTGGATTTGGACTTAGTCTGAGTAACTTGGCCAATTATCTCTTTAATTTTTGGGAGATATTTATGCCAATAGTAGATGGGCATTCCTGCAACTTTATTCCGATCGCACCTTGCTTTTAAGACCTAGAGGAATAGGGAAAAGGAAGTGAACATGGAAAATGGTTACTGCACTGCTTACCTACCCAGTTCACGGATCGTAAGCAATTTGTCGAGGCAAAATGAATGTACCCATTCAAAGTACCGAAGAAAATACTCGATGCTACGCAAAGTATCGCTAGAAAACACTCAATTCTACTAGTACTCAAAAGTAATCAGACGAACAATTTTAGTTCAATTACCGTATACGAGCTCTTAGGAGAAGCGTATGAGCACTGCCACGCCAGCCACGATGTTAAAATCGTGCTTGGTGATTTAAACGTCAGGGTGGGCAAAAAAGCCATATTTGATCTAACGGTTGGAGTATTCAGTTTTCATGGCACATCCAAAAAGTAACTAGGGTGTTCCCTAATCAAATAACGAATAACCAAATTGAGATGCTGGCGGCTAGGAGCGCGGCTGCAAAATTCTCTCAAAAAATAAGGCAGAAATCAAATGGTTTTAAGAGCTATTCTATTTAGATTCTGTGATGACGAAGATGGAACTCTGGTACCAGATGTCCAAAGACCACTTGAAATACGGAAGAAACAGTTCTTAATGCCTTTGAAAGGCGGAACAGAAGGTGAGCTATGTCAAATGCTGGAGAAGGCACTAGATATGCAAATCGCCCCACATACCATAATTTTGTAGACTTTAAAGCCGTTTTTGTTAGCACGGAGAGAAGCTGCCTGTACGACACCGAGTATAAATTTTGGGATAAACGGAAAAACTAATACGGCTATGTAGAGTGGCGTTCAGCACAACCTACAGCTCTGTTAAAGTTGGGAAGAACCTCTGCGCGCCGTTTGAGACCAATAACCGTTTTAGTCAAAGCGTAATAAATACTATTGGAAAGCGTAATAAAAGCTGTCAATCTGTATAACAGCGGCACCAGATATAATAAAAGGACTTTGCTACTGGCGAATGCAAGATGATTCTAACGAAGCGTGGAACTTAGAAACGTAAGCGCAGTACTTTCCAGCTTAGAGAGGTTCATCTGGCGGTGAACGAGGACGACCTAAAACAAAGATGGGAAGACTGAGGGCTTTCGAGGGAGCTTTCCTCCGCAAGATCTACGGCCGCGCGACGGGTACCAAAGAATATGGACCTGTTTGGGCTCGGGATCACCAACTGGCGCAAATTTTCGCAGGAGGGAGGCAATTGGAGAAACTTTTTGGTAACGCCCCAAACCGACAAACTGGGTTTCTAAATTTTGCTACATTCCTGAGGCGAAAAAGCTGGCCGTATCTATCTACGCGCCACTGTATCCGCCAATATTTATTTGTTGTTCCATTCTAGAGCAACACAGAATGTATCATCTTGAATAGATATACGAGTACGTATGCGTGTGTGACAGTAAGTATGTATGTTTGTATCATCCTGGGCTAACTCAGTGCTGAACTTTCGGTTTTTTTTTGTCATGCGATCGGAATATTCACAATGGAAGCACCCAGTTCATAAGTTACATGCATACACACTTATGTATGTAGTATGCAAGGAAATGTGTCAGTATACAATGTACATATGTATGTATATATATTTATTTTCAAACCGATCGACGAAAATTGGGAAAAATGAAAAGAAAATATAGTCACATACATACTCGTAGAGGGAGGGAAATGACGCGTACTTTGCTGCCCAAGGCACATATTGCATGTAAGTATGTACATATGTACGTATGTGGGTATGTGGGTATGTACATATGTATGTTAAAATATATCTACATATTGAAATGTGTATGTTTGTTAGCATTTGCTTGCTTACCGCCAGTGCGTGCAACCCCCGCCCATAATCATTGCTGGCTTGCTTACATACTTTCCTATGCCAGCTGATGATGTCTGGTGTAAATATGATACCTAGAAGACACTCAGCAAAGCACCGCAGAAAATGCGCGAGGGCTTGTTGCAAGACGCGGGTGCGCCACTATTCTGCTATACTACTATATTGCGAGTAAGTGCGCCTTGGCGGCACTCAGCAGCGAGCGGTCTCTGTCTGTGCGGCGCAGCTATGTAGACGGGTGGTGCGAGTTGACTTCTTCATTTAGTCTCTGAGTGAACGCGACGGCGAATGGTTTAGCGGTTGATTTTGTGTGGCACTAACGGTATCGTGTGCATATTTTAGCGTTAATTTTTGTTTTTGGATTTTCGATCTGGAGGCAGTATGTTGTTGTTGTTTCGGTAGTAGGAAAAACGTGAAAATAGCGCATAATATTGACTGTGTGGACCCATTTTTTATATTTTTTTTGGATTTTATGGGGAGCAGCCGCGCTATTGACGATCGCGTCTAAACAAAGTAACAGACGTAAATATCTAGTATATGTGTGTGTGTGTGCATTCCAGCAAATATAGGAGTGTGCCGGTAAAATACTATTTGATTTTCACATTGTGCGCTGGAAAATTTGTGTTTTTTTTATTTANTCAATTGAATATTTGAAAACTTGCCCATTGTGTAAATTCGATTTAGTTGAACACTTTTGTTTTGTTTGCCGAACAATAGCAGCCATTCTGTTCTTCAGCAAATAGCGATCATTCATTCATTCATTCATACATATGTATGTTTGTATGTAACTTCAATTCAGTTGTTCAGTGCCCCCAATTATCAATAAAGATACATCAAACGGCGCCTAATTAATTTGTTACTTTGCCTCGAATCGCTTGCCACATTGTGACCTCACTCTCAGCCTTATAAGCGTATCGAATGCGTACATATATATGTACATACAGTTGTGTGTGTTTATTGGTGAGATCGTGGATAAAATTATGATTCCAAGAAAAAATTGTTATACGCATATGTGTTTATTTTGTTATTAAATGCAGTTGTAATTGACATCTGTGCCTTCTGTGCTAAAGCGCCGATCGTAGTTCTTCCAAGCAATCACAAAGCATCCATAAATCATCGAAAATCTTCAATATAGCATCTGTGTAAGGGAAATGGCTATTTCCTGTGTGTTTATGTGATGAATGTGAGATAAAAATAAAGTGGACAATATTTAAATGCTTAAAAGAGAAATAAAAGAAAAACTAAAAACCTAAAAAAAATTAGTGTTAAAGAAGAAGCAAGTTAAATTAAAAAAAAAAAAAACTTATAAATCGGCTGAAATGTTTGCTAATTAAACTATCTTCAATGCTGTGAAAGCCAGTTTCCAGATTTTATAGGTATTCGTGATGTGAAAAAATAGGACATCTCGAATAGTTTGGGCAAATGTTTCTGTTGCTTAAATTAAATTAAATTTGTATAAAATTTTGGCTCAGCATATGAATTCAAACTTTTTAAATAGGAATATTCATCGAACGTGATAAACTGCCGATAAATGTGATCAAATTATAAACTCCACACTTATTCATAATTTTAGGACGTTAGCTGAATACCCCTAATAATGATCGCTGTATAACTAAGTACCAGACGCCTTATAAAAGCGCCCTAAGATCTTATAAAGAAGAATTGAGAAAATCTAAAACTAAATCTGCTTTACATGAAATGGTGGGCAATAGAAAAATCTTTGCACTTTAAACAATACTTGGAGTGCCAGTTACTGTAAAAGTTCGATCGTTTTTCTAGTTTTTTTTTTTAGAGCCCTGGGGGTGTTTTCATACATTGCATATCGATTAGGTTATAGTTAAAACACAAAATTACACAAAAGAAAATCTCCTGCTTTGGAACTAAAAAGTGACTAAAAATTTTTATATATTTTTTTTAAATATTTTAATGACCTTAAAGTTTAGCGGCAATGATTGGCAACTGTGTACACTGGAACGAAAATGACAAAATAGTGCAAAATAGACAAATGAAATGCCAGTTAAAACTTCACAATGTAAAGAGTTATTATGCATTTATTGCATTCGCATGCGAGTACCATTGTCAGAAGCGTTATTTACGTTTATGTTTGCCTATAAGTAACTCAATAAAAGGGTCTCTCATAATACCCGTCAAAGTGAAATTAAGTTATGGGAAAAATTCCAACCAAGGTTTAACACAATTTTCGATTAGAATGACATGGGAACCATATATCGATAATTCTGGATAACTCAACAATATTAAAAAAAAAAACTTATGATTTTAGATAACTCGATTCATTTCAGTTAGTCGACAATTTCCAACACTTCGATGCGTATTGATAGCTCAATGAAATTCAAAAACACTAAATTCTGCTAACTCGATAAAATTCGATAACTCTAAAAATTTCGATAAATGTCAATAAATTTTCATAACTGCGCGTTTCCAGAACAAGCTAAATTTCGATAACTAAAAAATTTAATTAAAATTAAATATCTCGATATATATCGATAACTCGATTTTGATAGCTCTATAAATTTCTGTATCTATCGACAAATTTTTCTGGTAACTCGATAAAATTCGGCAAATCGATAAATCGTTATAACTCGATAAATTCATGTAACTCTCGAAATTTTGAGAACCCGATATATATGAAAATTCGCAAAACTTCGATTTCATAAACCGACTAATTTCGATAACTACCGACGAATTTCTAAAAATCTATTTGTATTGATAGTTCGATAATTTGAAAGAACTCGATACATCAATACTCGATAACTTTGGTAACTTGGTAAATTTCGATAATCCTATACATTTTAGGATTCGATAATTATGGGTATATTTAGACTTCTAAGTTTCTACACCTCGATGAATTTCGTTCAACTCAATAAAGATTGTTCAATTTCAATAACTCGATGCAGTCAGATAACTTAATAAAAATATATGATCCGATATATTTCGATAACTAAATTTCTGGTGTATATCCTATTTGGATACTTATCGAGAATTTTCAATGAATTCAATTTTGAATAAACTCAATAGAGGGGGCTTCAAAGTTGTAGCGTACGCGGATGATGTTGTTATATCAGCTACAGGACCAGTCCTCTCTACCATTAGGGAAATTCTTGAATGAAACCTGGGAAGGCTACGAGAAGCTGCCTTATATGAAACCAGCCAAGACAGAACTTATCCTATTTACAAACAATACAAAATACGACAATCCAAATTACCGTCGCTAGACGGCAAGACACTTTCATTATCCCTCAGCGCAAAGTATCAGTGCAAAGGCCTACATAGCATACAACAACTGCAAAAGAAACTTCAGCGCAAACTGTGGACTAAAACCTAAATTTGTGTTGTGAATGTATACCGCGATCATAAGATCTTGGTCTGGTGGCCTTTGGGGGGACTAGACACTTCGTAGATAGTAGGTTGATCATAAATCAAATGTCGATATAGTGCATTTTCTACCATATACGATTGAACAACATTTATTTATAAATATATGTACGAAAAGGGGTATACCCAAAAGGTATTTAAAAATTCTAATCAAAAAGTTCGAAACCTGGTTTCCTATTTTTTTATACATTCGTTTAATTTTTGTAAATGCTTGTAAAGTTTGAAACATTGATTTATATAGTTTTTGTTATAAAATAGAACTATATTGTAAATACAAAATTAAAAAGAATAATAAATAAAAAAAATTTAATACAGCTATCAATAACTATACATATGTACATATTTAAAGACGTTAATACAAATATGTATGCCTACCTACATGCATTTTGTGAACAAAAAGTTTTGGGAGTGTCTCAATACTCACTCAAAATATACGACTAATTTGGTTGCCTTCGAAGAAGCCTCACAAATATAACAGCTGTTGATTTATTTTCCGAATTTTGTTTTATGGCTTCAATCGACTCAAAACGAGTACAACGCAAGGACAGCTGAATTTTGGGGAAATATGTACGAAAAAGTCGCACGGAGTCATATTAGGCGAGTAAGGTGGTTGGTCGATAATATTTGTACAGTTTTTTATACCTGAGCGCACTTGTGCACAAGGGTATATTAATTTTGTTCACATAACGGTTGTTTGTAACAACCAAAAGGAATCGAGATAGATATAAACAAATGTATACATAAATGATCACAATGAAAGGAGAAGTCAGTCAATTAAGCCAGGTCTGCTGTCCGTCCGTCGGCGCACACGATAATTCGAGTAAAAATTGATATATATTAAAGAAATTTTTTACGTGCGTTGCCCCTTATGTAACGGTAGTATTGAAAATTGGCAAAATCAGACTGTAACCACGCCCACTTCCCATATAACGATATTTTCGAAAAATACAAAAAGTACGATATTTTGGTAAATATTGGATCCAAATTGTTGAAAATTAGTATGTGAAGTATAATTTGGGTACAAAATAATACTATTATGAATTTTTTAGCAAATGAGCGTCCACTTATGATGAAATGCTATATCTCAGTAGCCCCTTGACCAATCCTTACAAAACTCAGTACGAGCCTTTCCTAGGGTACAGCTAAAAATTCTGTTAAAAATCTTTGAAATCGGGCAGTAACCACGCACACCTCCATTACAACGGTAATTTACAAGAAAACAAAAACTGCGATAAACCAATGACTACTAAGGCTAATTCACTTAAAATCGATGATTGCAATCACCGGTTAGCAGAAAATTAGATTACTTATTATAGAATTTTTGATAATGGGCGTGGCGCCGCCCACTTATCACTACAAATGTGTATCAATTTCGAACAAGCTCGGTGCACGTAATAACCTCCGTATGGAAAATCAATTCGTTGAAAATTACTCAAATCTGAATAAAATTACATCCACTTCTCGTATAACAGTAAATTTCAGAAATACGAAAACTCCGAAATTTCAATAAATGTGGATTTTAATTTACTCTAAGTTAATACTTACAACAATCTCTTAACAATAAATAAGACTGTTACAGACTTTTAGGAATTGGGCGTGGCACCGCCCACTTTATGACTGCAAAGTTCTATCTCCGCAACCACTTTTTTTAGAAAAGTCGAAAATGTTGAAAGCTTAAAAAAAATTACAACTAAAACTATTCAGAGTAGCTTTTCAATAGTTCTAGCGCTCCTGAGAAGGAAAAAAGTTCTGCAAAATTACGCCTAAAACATATTTAAGAAGAAATAGAAAAAGTCAAATTTTGGAAAAAAAATTTAAACTGTTCTGAGTTGCTCTTCAATAGTTCTAAAATCCACACTGTTGCCCTTCAATAGGCCTGAAGTTCCTGAAAAGGAAAAAAAGTTCTGAAAACCTACGCCGAAAAAAAGTTAAGTTTTTGAACAAAATAAAAATTAAAACTGTTCTGAGTAGCTTTTCAATAGTTCTATTTAGAGCTCCTGCAAAGGAGAAAAATTTCTGCTAATTTACGCCGAAAAAACATTTTTTCGAAAAAGTCGAAAAATAAAATTTTTGAAAAATTAAAAACGGTTCTGGGTTGCTTTTCGATAATTCTATAGATCCTGGAAAGGAAAAAAAGTTCTGAAAAGTATTTTTTGCTGCACAGCGGCGTTTGCGTGTTTGGTCTTCAGTCAAATAATGGTCCGTCCGAGTGGATGTTTCTTGCGGGAGCCGTTCGCATATCCATTCCTTCCGTCTGTGACAACCTTATCGATTTGGTTTCTCCTTTTTCAATGCAAAGACAGCAACGAAGCTTGATGGATTGTTTTTATGCCAGAACCTATGCATAATTGAATAGTAAGATATTACGGGCCTGAGCGGAGTCAATCAGTCTTAGTTCGTTACAGGATGTTTTATAGTGAAGGCTGAATTTTCCGACGGTGGCACCAAAAATCCTCTACCTGCTCACTTTGGTATTGAAATCCACTAGTACGATTTATTTTAACATAGTGACAGGCAGCGCTTAAACTTAATGTCGATGGTACAAAAAGACGAGTCGCAAAGTAAGTTTATCTCCTCCTAAAAATGCTCCCCTTTTCATAATACCCTACTAAATTCAAAGAACTCATAAAAATACACACCACCCCCGACACACACACTTAAGCGCGTACTCATAAGTACGGAGAGCTCACTTTATGTGGAAATGAAATTCAAAAGACACC
>NW_016174498.1:0-10874 GCF_001687245.7 Rhagoletis zephyria
TACATTTTCAGACACTATTTGGAACGAACTGTGAACACCCCAATAGTTAGTTGTTCTAGACTTAACTAAACTTACGGTCAGAAATCGCCAACTTATGGCAGATGCGAAAATACATTTTTTTTTACTTAGTATCTTTTTCAGCCTATCAAAAAAAAATTCATGCAAAAAAAATTGTTTGTCATAAATAATTTTTTTTGGAACTACAGAAACGAAAATCTGGTAAGCCTCTCACCGCTCTCAATTTATGCAAGGCCGCAATCTAAAATCTACATGTTCTCAAGGCACATTAAATATGCCTTGCATATTCTTAAGTTTCTTATGGAAAGTTAAGTTTTCACTAACCGCCAACATATAACAGGTTGTTCCTCATATAACAGGTTGTGCGAAAATATTAAGTTAAGTTGAATTACGAAAATTAAGTCTAGACTAACAGAGCTTTTATTTTCAATTTAGCCAGTTTTTCCTTGCTAAAGATTTACGTTCTTCGTTTTACATTTTTTTTCAGTTTGGCTGGCAACACTGCCATCAACTTGTTTTCAACGCTATTCCAATAGCAACGATTGCACAGTGGTTTTATTGTGCTTTGTTGCTTTCGCTGCGTCGGACGTCGGTTTGGTTGGCTTTTGTGAAGGAAAGCGCTTGTTTTGAATTTCGAGTTGTGTTGTGCAGCGTACGCTAACAAAATTAACTTATCGAGCGGCCATATAACATTTCGCTGTGTTAATAAGATAAGCATATTTTGCCTGTTAGATGCGATCCAACGAGTAAACTTCCACTTACATATTAGTAGATATTTTTTTATCTACTTACAATTAACGCCTATGCGTGTAAATAAAATAAATTGGCCAAAAGCTAATTTTAATTATGGCTAATTACGATTATTCGTGTATTTAAGCGTTTTAATCATCCACAAAGTGGCGATTATGAGCATGGAATTAAAATATTATTTTTTCCGCGAGTTTTTAAAACAAAATACCGCCATTAAAAGTGTTGGTAATAAAGAAGCAAACAACTAACGAAAATTAAATGCAAATTGCGATATAGTTTTCAGTGCGAGTACTACAACAAAGAATAGTGTTTTTAAAATTAATTGAAATATTTAGAAGGCAGACGACGGTGTCGCTCTCCAAAGTAAAATTGTTCTGCAACTTAATTAGACGAAGTGAATTAATTGCTGCCATCCGAAACGCGCCACGTCTGCGACAACACTTTGTTGATATTAGTGATTTAGCAGGCAGCAAAAACATATGCATTTGTTGTTTTTGTGAAGGTGTTGTAGGTGAGCGAACTTTTTACAGCAGCCACCCCAAAGGATTATTTTTACCAGGACGTTGGCGTTGAGCGTTGGCGTTGTTGTATTGAATAGAAAATTGCAGGCGAAGACAGACAGACACACCGGCATTTGCAAGTTTCATTGACAAAAGCAACAAAACAAACAACAAAGTGTGGAAAGTGCAAAGGCAAAAGCAAACACAAAAGGTGGGTAAATCAAAAGCACAACGACATCCTTCGTGTTACCAAAAACAAAAAAGTGTTTTTTATATGTATGTAGTTTTTGAATGGATTTATATACATACATACATATGTACATAAGCACATATCGTCGTTTAAAGTACAAAACCGCGTAACTGACATTTGCTGCCAAAAATTGGATTTGCTCACACAAGCTCTTGGCTCAATCCTTATCCATTCGTCCTGAAATATAACTAGCCAGAAATGCGATTGCTTTATAAAAAATAGAACCATTTTGAAATATGAGTGTTTTTACGCTCTAGAAAATAATTTATGTAACCGCACTTACGCGGTTTTGCATTTTGTTGATACGCGGTTTTGTACTTTAAACGACCATATATATTTCTGTGTATGTGTTTACTAGTGTACATATGTATGTATGTGCAAAGGAAACGGATTACTATACCCAACTCAATTTATGAAAATAGGACAGGGCGTGGAAGTGATAATAAAAAGTGTTAAGGGAAGTAATGACATGCAAATCCCGTTTACTGGCCAGCAGTTCAAATTTGAAGTTAATAAATGTGTTGAGTGGGAGTTGGGAGTGAACAACAGCCAAGGGTTAACAAACTAAAAGTTTTCTAACTTTGTGTTATCTTGTTTCAGCCGCTTTTGTCACTTTACTGCGGTTTGTTAATGTCGAATAATTCAACAAACGCTAAACCCATTTAAATGAAACCGGGGTGGAAAATGTAAAAATGCATTGTTTAGAAAAGGATAAAGGTTCTCGTTTATATTCAATGAAAGGAAAATTTGCCAAGTCCGAAAGAAGCTCGGAAAATTCGATAGGGCCAAAATATTACGAAATCTTTTAATAAAGATCGAATTCCTCTGATTCGTATGGAGGTTTGCTTTGCTTTAAACGGGCAGAATGGTGTATTCAAAGTTTTGCGAAATACTTGAAGAAAATGGCTATAAAAAGATTTTTTCCTCTCCTGTAAAATTTTTAAATTTGGACTTAGCAACTTTTCACTCTAAGCTAGAATTTATGTTATACTAATAACAATAGATTGGAACTTTAAACTTTCGGATTAAAATAAAGGATTGCAATATTATTGTCATCATCACCTTTAAAGATTTGATGTGCATTCGATCTACGGAATGCCATACACGTGAAATTTATCATAAATCAACAATATTTAATCAAATTCTCATGACCCTTGTAACGCAATGTAACAGAAATTACACAGACGTAATTTTTGTTCCTAAATGTGTCGAACACTTTGAATTGCTTTAACAGTTTAATTAAATTATAAAAAGCCACGAATTTACCTTTGCTAAAATATGTATTAAAAAGTATGCGGATTTTTGTGTGTGTTTATTTTTAAATGTACGTGGGCAATAGTTTTCAGCGGTTGATCTACAATAGAACTTGCAGTAAGACCTTCGAATCCCTTATCACGAATTTAAGGAAAAAGACTTAAAAACGTATAAAACGTTTTGTATCGGTGCACTCTTCTTCTTCTTTTGGGCGAGTCCAACAGGACCCGCCAGTCGGTTCTCTTCTGTGCCAACTGGCGCTAATTGGAAATGCCAAATCCTCTTCACCTGTTCACAATTCTATAATTATTTTGGGCATTCTAAGAGAGTTTGTAATTGTATCCTTGAACATCGTCGATAATTTTCAATATTTATTCTTGAAAAATTATATGTATACTAAAGACTAATACTATATACACAATCACATCCTCAGATTTCGTCCTCCGAACTTTATTAGCTTAAAAACTAAAATTAATCAAAAAGACTTTTTCAATACCTATTCGTCCTTGTAAACCAAACAAATTTATTTTTTCTCTTTCGCGTTGTACTCATTGTGCTATTCTACATTCTACTAAATTTTTTAAATAATATTGTGAAATAACCACCTCATTGACATTTCATAGTGCTTTTAAAATAAATTCCATCGTCAGAGAGAAAAACTAAAAGCGAAGTTTTATATACTATATTTGGCCTTTAATTTTATAAGAATATTGATGTTTTGGTTTTTGTCGCACGGTGTTATGCAATGTTTTTTTTTTTTGTATTTCTTCTTCTTATTTCGCACTACACTGTTTGTCAGTATGGGTCGAGAACATAAAACTTCGCCAATTGTGCCTCTGCTTTGCAAAGTTGCGCCAATTGTGCATTCCGAGTGACGATATGTATGTCCTCAGCACTTGGTCTTTCCTGTGCATTCCTTGATCGAAGATGCTTTTCACCAGAGCATTAGCATCCATGCATACGACATGTCCAAGCCAGCGTAATCGGCGTATTTTTATGTCTTTAATTACATACATATGTATGTTCATGTTATTGCGAGTATTAAGCTCATATCATACCGAAGTGAACATACTTACAAATCAAATAAAAATGTTTCTACATATGTATATAATTTGTACGTACAATGGGTTTTCATATGTGTTATGATTAGTCGCTTACGATATTTTTTTAAATCAATTCTATATTTTTATATTCCAGCGATTCGGACAATTCAAAAAATATTTTTCTTTTTTCAAATCAAATTAAAAAAGTTTATACTTTAGAGATCCTGCGCCTGCTTGTACTCGCCAAGTGATAACGAGGGAAATATTTTGAAAATCATACGTATTTGGTACATCGCTTCCCAGCTAGCAAAATTGCCAGAAATCTGTTAGATATCCGTCAGACTCGTCGGCAATAAAGTCAGAAATATGTATGATTTTGGCCGATATCGGTCAGAGAAGCGTATGGGGAGGTTGACAGGAAGCCTAACCGACACGACGTGGGAAATTCTGACTTAATTACCGGCGATTCTGACGGATATCTAACAGATGTCTGACCAAATAATCATGGAAAATAAGAATTATCAGACATGTATGCCCGAAATCGGACATAATTCGATCAGACATATCGGATAAGGAAATAAATAAAATTCTCCAGACATTGCGCCCAGAAATCTGTACGAAACCTGTAAGACTTGTCTAAATAGTCAACTTTTTATTCCGACTTGTCTGATATCAAAAATTGTCTGGCAAATGTGCTAGCTGGGTTTCCAGTGAATCAACTTTATATATGTACTCTGTACATGTACATTTGTATATACATACATATATAGTATTTTCGCGTTCGCATAATTATTAAGGGCCTTATTCTGTATCACCAACGATAGGCAAAACGAACGATTCGTCTGCAGACGACAACCTCTCTGATTGCGATTTTAAACTCTATCGGTCGCCGTCGTCTTGCTTTTCATACATTACGTTGCAATGGTCTCGGTTGCGCGTAAACCGGCTAAAATGATGCCGCTGGACAAATTTTTGAAGCATTCCTCTGCAGACGAATCGTTCGTGATACAGAATAAGGCTGTAAATTTCAATGCTCTTTTCGCTGCATTGCATTTATTATCTACAATACAAATATTTACAAGCAAATATAGAAACATCCAGCGTGCCTTATCAACCTTTACTTTGAATTAAGAAAATTTTGGGTGCTTTTGAGCGTAGCATCCAGCCAAAGCTTATCTAGCACGAGTGTGACCATATAATCACACAAACAATTGATCGTGGAAAATTGATCGTCAGAAAAAATTATATCCTGAGAAAAATGAAGTTGAAAAGCTGTCAGTATATTCATGCATAATAAAAATAATTAATACATTTACATAAAATTACTTCTACCAATCTAATAACGGCCGCACAACTTCGAGGTATACAAAAATAATTTCAGTTAAGGATAAGAAATATTGCAAAAATTTTCTGATTTGAAATATGACAATATGATTACATGGGTCATCAGACTAAAGAAAAAATAAATCACAAAAAGCAGCACGTCAACAAATCACTTTTTCAAACGCACGCATAAGATGGGTAACCTGGTCACACTGTCTAGCGCAAAGTACAGACAGTAACAAGAAGAATTGATAAAACTCGAAAATATGCAAAGCTTTAAGCGGGAGCAAAGTAAGGATACAAATAACAACAAAATAGATATACACGCACACAAGGACAACACCGCACACGCCTCGAGTTGATTGTTTTGTTGAGCATTAGCTTCTAACTCGGCTTGGCGGCGAGAAGGATGACACAGCGGCAAAGCGCTGGAGGACTGTGTGCGCTTTTATTTGTTTTGACTGGCGTGCAATTTATTCCTTTTTATATTATCCTCTATTATTTTTGTTGAGCTGGCCTGTGCGTTTTGTATCTTCTATTTTTTTCGGTTTTTTTTTAGTAATTTCTAAGGACGCCTAGCTGGATTGTTTTGTTTGCACCGCTTCACGCATATCGCATACTTATTTTTTATATATCTTCGTGCGCTACTTTTGCGCTTAAGGCATACACAGACACTCATAACCTCTGCGCCTTTTTGATGGCTGCCGTCTTCTCGGTACGCTGCGTTGGTAGCTTGCTGCATGCAGCAGCCAGAAGCCAATAATTTGCTAAGACTTTCACTTTTGTTGAACTTGAATGAGGCAACTATGGCAACCAAGTAACCGACGACAAGAGTGGCACTCACGCGAACAATGAGCGAAGAAGAGGCACTGGCGCGTAGGCAGGATGGACTTAGAAGAGGTTCGTACATAACAACATACATACATATGTATATATGTATGTACTTATGTTCTTAGCTAGACAGGATGCCCGTCAGCACAGGGGGTGGGAAGGAAGAAAGGAAAGCACCGTATGCCAGGAATAAGCATGTCTTGGCATGCTGATTTTAGCGCCAGCTGTCGCAGTGTAGTCTATCTTTAGGCGCCTATGCTCGAAGTAGGCATAAAGTGACGCGTTATCCCACGTCCGTTTGCTTCAAATAAAGAAACTAAAACCAACATTTTATGCCGCCTGCTGGTCAACATTGCTGGTAGAAGCTTCAGAATAGGCAATACGAAAATAAGCATCCACAAAAAATGTACCTACACATGCAGATAGATAAGCAGCGTTGTGTGGCAGCCAAATCTAAGAGTCCTTAGTCTGATTCGTGAACAGATAACGGAGGGCCACGTCAATAACAATAACAGCAAAATAAAATAGCTAAAGAATACAAAAATTAAAATCTGGCTAAGCAAACAAAGTCAATTGCCAGGCACGGGCAGTGAAATTGCAGGCAGACGTGTTGACAGCATTCGATGTTGATGCCTTTAGTCTGGCAAATACAATCAAGTAGCTACTGGCCAACTACTCTCCAACTACTTCGCCATGTTTTAAATATGGTTGCAGTCACAGAACACAAAAACAGCTATAACCATAGCCACTAAAAAATTACAGTTTTCTTCTCGCTTCTTATTCTTATCCTTTACCATTTCTGAAATTAAAATGGACAGCAGAATCGACAGCAGAGTAGGAGTGCAATAAAAAGCGGCGCACAAAATATTTTCGAAATAATTGAGTAACCAATGTGGAATATTTGTAAAAAAATACTAAATTTAACTACATAAGTCGCATACGCTGAAATAGTAAAATCGTCAATAAATAGAAGCACTTTTGGACGCTTCATATTGGGTATGAAGAGATTGGCGGATTAACACAATAAATTTATGATAACAACAAAAGATTTGTTCAGTTTATTTGAAGATGTTGATGGCACAGAAACTTGCGGATGAATATAAGAAGTGATGGCGAACAACTACGACGTTATATTAAATTAAACGAAAATACTCGAAACGACTATCCGCCTTATTATGGTTGTCGACGTCGACGTCGATGTTATTTTTTCAAGAACAAATAGGCCTCATCAGTCCCACTCCGGTTACGGAGGAACACCTTTCTGCAAAAATACTGTGGTCAGCGTAGCTGGAGTTGCACTTGCGAGCGCTAATTTTTGAAGAAAAAGCGACATCGACGTCGACGTCGACAACCATAATAGGGTCGTATATTTCTTGATGATTTCATATACAGCAAAAGAACTATGCTGCTGGCGTATGCAGATGATATTGTCATCGCCGGCCTGAAACCTAAAGTACGTTGGTGTAGCATTTTGCAGCTTACATAGAAAATTAAGCTAAGGAGGTTGGTCTAGCAGTCAACGAGGACAAGACAGAGCATCTCCTGGTAACATATAAAATGTTTTCGTTTATGGGACACACTCGTCACTGTTGGCAGTTATAACTTTGATGTAATGAAGTGATCTTCACCATAAATACCATCAGTAAGAATGGCTTGGAGATCAAGCAAAGAATAACTTTTGTGCCACCAGGTGCTACTTTGTTCTCGGTAGACAGTTGAAAAGTAGAACCCGCTTTTGACGAACAAAATCTACGCTCTACATAATGACGTGGACGATGTCGAATACAGATAAGAAAGCTTTGGAGGTTTCGGAGAGAATTATTATTTGAAAGAGCCACGGCCCTGTTCGCTTCGGCGAGGATACCGAAGAAGATAGTTAAGCGCGTAAGAGTACAACGATTGCGCTGGATTTTTTACGCATGGACAACGAAAGCAAGGACGCCCCGGACCAGAAGAATTCCTTGAAAGCTGGTATAGTCATTGTTTCCGTAGTAGTCATTGCTGGTGCTAGTATTCTGAGCGTATGTATGTGAAATCGGAACTAAAGTGTGGCTTTTTAGCCAAAGCTGCTAGTAAATATTTGTTCTTTGTCGCAGTAGGCGAATCCTAAGTTGGGGAGCTCGACTGTGTCTAAACACAGAAAGAATGGCTTTCGTTTATGCAAAAATTACGAACTGTGTTCGAGGAACTGAGTTCGATTGCCGTCAGTGAGTTAGAGGGGGTTCGTTCATACATGGATGGCAGTACTGACAAATTAGCAAGCGCAAAAAACTTCGCAAGGTCTTATAGACCTAATACAATCATAGCGCCGGAAACGATTCTGAATTGAAGATATTTTTGTTTTCTCGAGATCGAAGATGAGCTGCGGCATCTTAAACATCACCAATTTGATACTTGATAGGACTAGTCGCTAGTGCATTGGCAAAAGTCGGCTTGTGTTTGACTAATGAAGCTTTCATTTAATCGAGCAGGAAGCTTTGTGCTCATATTTTCTGGTGTGACTAGAATAAATATACAATTTCAAGACCATCAAGTTCGGACCAAGCATAAAACGCGCTCAATGATGCGATACAAGAAATCTGTAATACATATACAATACATATAATAGATTGACGCTTACACAATATGCCAGTATGTGGCCGAGATTCTCCTTCGATTTGTGGCGTGCGTCTTGATGTTGTCACACAAAGGGGAGGGAGCTACAGTTTTACGCCGACTCTGAGGGGCGATTCTATTGGAGGTTTGCCACTGCCTGCCGAGGAGCGACCGCTATTAGAAAAAACTTTTTATTTTCTTTTGTTTTTGATGTTAGCACTGCGCCCGTTATGAGGGCCCTGCGGAATGATAGCATGCACTGCTGACCACTACACCACATCTGCCGCCTATATACATACATACGTACGTACATATTAATTTAATGTACTGCTATGATTTAATCTTCACTTGTGTGCCGACAAACACCTTGAAAAATGCCGAATGGTATTAGCGTCGTTTACAAAAAAGTAGAAGATAGCAAACTCGCGGGTGGATATGGCATTAAACAACAACAATTGCAATGGGCACAATAGTAAAGCAAACAAAAAAATACAATAAAAAGAGTAAAAATAAATTAAACATGGGCGACAATAACACGTACATAATTCAAGGCGTATGTGCTCGTGCGCTATCGAAAATGTATGTTAAATGTACATATGTACATATGTATGTATGTACATATGTATGAATACATACATACATGTGTAGGTATGTAGATGTTTGGACAGGTGCTAAGATGTACAAATTTAAAGGAAAAAATAGTTGTTTACGATTGTTTTCTTTGCCATTAAATACAACAATACTACACTTGCGTGCTTGTTTTTGCAAGCATACCTGCACATACATAAATAAGCTCATGCATACATACTCGTGTTAACCCATTAATAGGCACATACATATCAATAGCTTTGTTCCATACACTTTACGGGCCGCTTCGGTAATTATTCGGCGTAAAAATAAGCTACTTCTCACAAGTGTCAAAAATGTGTCAACACGTGCTAAAAGTGTCCAGAGCGTGAGGAAGGAACGTAAAATACACATTTCGTGCCCGGAATCAGCAAATCAGCTCTAAACAATGATTTTATGTGTATTTATCTTATGTGGTTAATAAAATTAGCAAATAACTACATTTTTTGAAACTTCTGTGACATTTTCCATTTCCACAACAGCTGACTTTTGCCCGGAAAAATAGTCGCGGCTGTTTCGGGCACGAAGAAGACGGCATTTACGATCCAAAAGTAGAAGGCATTCTGGACTGGGTTTTGGGTACCCCCGAATCTCGCGGGTTCGTGTGGAACAAAATTTATATATGAACAATTCGAGGTACATATAGCATTGGTAACACACGGCACCAGTCGTCGCACATTTGCAACTAATAACTTCGAGCTCGAGTAGACATACATACTTAAATATACATTTGTATACGTATGTGTCAATGAAGAACAAAATTGAGCGCTTAGGTAGTACATTTGAAAATGTTTAACACTGCAAAAAGCTACATACATACATAAGTCTCGGCTTACACGCATGTTTTCGAGGTGTTCAAGTGTAGCTGCAATTGAAATTACAACGCAAACATTGACTTCAATGTGTGACACTTGTGGGCCAAATATTCAAAAAAAAAAAAAAAACGAATTATGTGCGTGGCCCCAATGCAAATTGCAGTTTACTTGCATACATTTCCATCTACCGTACTTCACGACTACAAACGCGTATAAATATACAATGTATAAAAATGTGGTCAAAGCAACATCGCAAAAGAATATAGAAAAAAAGTTTTTTCTTAACAGCGGTCGTCCGTCGGCAGGCAATGGCAAACCTCCGATTGTATTTCTGCCATGAAAAACCGCTTCTCATAAAAATACAATCGCCGTTCGGAGTCGGCGTAAAACTGTAGGTCCCTCCGCTTTGTGTGACAACATCAAGGCGCACGCCACAATTCGGAGGAGAAGCTCGGCCAAACACTAACATATGTGTAAGCGCCAATCTATTATATTATTATTATAAAAATGTGGTCACTCTCACTGTGCCGTATGGATTTACCTACTTGCATACTTACTTACCACTCTCCTACTCGGCATACAAAAAAATATAATTTGCCCGATTGCTATGCCGGAAGCGGAAACCAACGCACTGATACATTTGCACACAGATGCACACGCACACACTCACTCCTCTTTCGGCAAATTAAAACATTGCCGTGTGAATGCATACTTTTGTTACGGCGGCGGCAGCTGGCTAAGGGGCATACTTGTTGAAANGCACACTCACTCCTCTTTCGGCAAATTAAAACATTGCCGTGTGAATGCATACTTTTGTTACGGCGGCGGCAGCTGGCTAAGGGGCATACTTGTTGAAAATGCAAAATCT
>NW_016174499.1:0-10873 GCF_001687245.7 Rhagoletis zephyria
AAGAAGATAGCGGAATGCCCGCATTACGGGCTGTACTGATTGCAGGCAAACAAGGTTCCTTTCCTTGATAGTTCATCTGCAGTACAGTTTCCTGGTATGGTTTTGTGGCCTGGCACCCACACAACATTAGTGACGTAACACCTTGCCAGTTCATTAAGGGTACGTCTACATTCCATAACAACCTTCGACGTAGATTTGTCACTATTAAGTGCTTTAATAGCCGCTTGGCTGTCAGATAAGATTGTTACCGCCTTCAGATTAATTAGAGAATCGATCAGCCAACTTGCAGCTTCATTTATTGCTGTTCGCGTATACATACACGCTCTGATTTAGAAGGCAGCGAAAGCTTCANCAGAATACGATATCAGGACCGAATCCTCCTCCCATTCTTCCCTTGAGGGGATCCTTGTCTGAAAATAATTCTTTAGTCCCGTAGACGGGACTGTANCCCCACTTCCTACCTTCAGATCCAACTTGGAGCCATCAGTGTAGATGGCTATTGAGCCAGAATACGATATCAGGACCGAATCCTCCTCCCATTCTTCCCTTGAGGGGATCCTTGTCTGAAAATAATTCTTTAGTCCCGTAGACGGGACTGTATAGTCCAGGCGCCTAAAGTCATCTGGAAGATCTTCCAAGATTCTAGAGTGCCCAAACCTCGTGTCACTCCATTTGATTAGTGCGTTTAATCTAATAGCATTACAGCTTGCCTGTAGTTTACCATATAGGTCCACAGGTAGCAAGTGAAGCAAGGTCTCTAGGGCTTTAGTCGTTAGTAACGCTCCCGTGATCATCATGCACGCCACCCTTTGGACCGCTGTTAATTTGTTTCTTATAGTAGATTTATCTACGGACGGCCACCAAACCGTTATGCCGTAGAATAGAATGGGACGCACAACCGCTGTGTACATCCAGTTCACAATATGAGGCTTCAATCCCCATTTTTTCCCAATCGCCGATTTACAGGCATACATAGCAGTTATAGCTTTCTTGCAGCGCTCTTCTATATTGCGCCGCCAAGTTAACTTTCTGTCAAGAATAACGCTCAGATATCCTCCGAGAAAGTCAGTGCGATACCGTTCAAGGAAGGAGGTTGTAGCCGGACAGCTTTTGTTTTCTTTGAAAACAGAACCATNTGTCAAGAATAACGCCCAGATATCTAACCTCCTCCGAGAAAGTCAGTGCGATACCGTTCAAGGAAGGAGGTTGTAGCCGGACAGCTTTCGTTTTCTTTGAAAACAGAACCATGGCCGTTTTTGCCGGATTGACACTAAGTCCTACTTCTTTGGACTAGGTATCCACGACGCGTAAGGCGCCTTGAAATAAGTCACATAGAACTTGGAGGTGCTTACCAATTGCCGTCAGGGCAAGATCATCCGCGTAAGCAATGACTTGGCAACCTGTACCTTGCAACCGTGACAGCAGGGTATCCACCGTTAGATTCCAAAGAAGTGGGGAGAGAACACCGCCTTGTGGGGTTCCGCGACTTGCATATCTTGTTATAGATACCTCCCCCATCTCCGAGTAAATAGTTCTACTGCCTAAGAGGCGACGAACAAACTCAACCATAGGGTGATCCAGCCCAAGGCGAGCTAGGGCTTGAAGAACCGCTCCCGGGAGAACATTATTGAAGGCACCCTCGATGTCCAGGAACACGCCTAGTGCAAATTCCTTAAAAGCGAGAGCCTTTTCAATGGTGCTGACAATACTATGCAAAGCTGTATCCACAGATCTACCTTTCCAGTAGGCGTGTTGGCAGCTAGAGAGATTATTTAAATCAATTTCCTGTCGCATCTGCGAGCCTAGAAGTCTTTCCAGAACCTTGAGAAAGAAAGAAGTAAGGCTTATCGATCGAAAGTCACTTGGTTTAACGTGGGAGGGTATACCTCCCTTGGGGATAAACACAACTTTCGCCAGGGTCCAACCCTTGGGTATGAAACTAAGCTTGATACAAGCCTTATAGATTAAGACAAGTATCGGACATAACACGTCAGATGCTGACTGAAGTTGGGCAGGGAAGATACCATCCATACCTGGAGATTTGTAGGGCTGGAAGGACTTTATGGCCCAGTCTACCCTTTGTACATCAATGAAGTCCGCTGAAGTCAACGGCCGTTCAGAGATAATAGCCGCGGTGTTGGGCTCCGCAGTACATCCTGGAAAATGCGCGTTCATTAGGACTACAAGCATTTCCTCACGAGATGACGTCCAGTCACCATTTGGTTTCTGAATATACATCGGGTTCGTCGGACTTTTCGCAAGCACCTTTCGCAGGCGATTTCCCTCCGACTGACCCTCTATACTATCGCAGTAATCCTTCCAGGAGTCCCTTTGGGCTTTCCTGGTGGCATTTTTAAATTTCTTCAGGGCTGCCTTATATGCAGTCCAAGAACCATCGCGCTTTGCCGCATTAAAGAGTTTACTGCTTTCCTTCCTTAGAGAGGCGATTTCTTTGCTACACCAGTGTGGCTTCTTCTTTCCTCTCGGAAGTACAAGTGGGCAGGAAGCAGATAAGGCCGAATTACAGGCTACGGTAATGCAATCAACGGCTTCCTCAATTTGTCCCGATGAGCCTAACTCACCGAGAGAAGAAAGGTTTGCGAGAGAAAGCTCCGCTTCATCAGGTGGTGACAGTAAGCCCAGCTTACTGAGAGAAGCCTTGTTGAGCAAATTACAGATGGCTAGATTATATAATAGTATAAAATCAAGTAACAACTCACCCCTGGGGTTGATGTCGGTAGATCCCCATACCGCGTGATGCGCATTAGCATCGGCCCCGATAAATATGGGAAACTTCCTCGAGTTGGCCTCTTTCACCACGTCCAGTAACCGAGCGGAAGGGTAGTCTTGGCGATCGTAGGACATGTAGGTACTGACCAGCCAGAGTGTTGTGGATTGGCTTTCCACAGAGATGCTCACCGTATCTTCATCGCTGAACTGTGTGAGTAAATTATAAGAAATACTTTTTTTGATTAATATACATGCCCTGATCTTACCTGCCACAGGGGCCGACACTATGCGGTAAGCATCAGAATTAAGTCCACAAACCCTGTGCTTAACAACCCAGGGCTCCTGGACAAAAACTAGCTCCTCCCCTCTATCACTGAGGTGCAGGAGCAGAGCTGCAGAAGCTGCTTTAGAGTGATGAAGGTTTATTTGTAGAACCTTCATCCACAGCTTATAAAATTTCGTCCCCGTCCATCACTTCTGGCGGGGTTCTATCGAACGCCTCAACGATGGTATCGTCGGCGTCCTCTGAATCCGACGTCAGAAGCAGGTTCCCGAACTCCCTCGTCCACCGGTTAATTACCGATCCGTCACCAGAAACAGATTGCGTATCGCTATCTGCTTCCGCTGCCGAGTCTGACCTCACCACCGGGCAAATGGCCTCGAGAACCTCCTGGACCTCTTGGTTAGAAGCAGGACCGCTCAGGGCGTTTTCTGCTTCAGATATAAGGCCGCCTTGAGGCGGAAGATTGTCAGCCTCGGGTTCACCCTCGGTGTTCCTCGGCTCTATCATTTTACCCTCATTCCCTTTTTGGGTTTTGAGGGTAATGGAGTAAAGGCCGTAGCTAATTACTCCCTTGCAGTCAGCAAGGATTGGGAGAGACTCATCGTTTATCACCAAGGTGATGTAACGTTGCTGCTCCCTAACCTCGCTGACCTTCACTACTTTCCAATCAAGGGCTGGTAGTGCATCATTTGAGATCTGGATGATATCCAGAATCTCCTCAGGACTCGAGGGTTCCTCTGGGACCCAGGCTCTGGCTCGCGGCTTACAAGGGATTTCATCCCTGTGCACTGCCACCAAGTCAGCGCTGGGCCACAGTTCCCCAAGAGGAGAAATTGCTTCCTTATAAATTCGGGCCGACCGTTCATCAGCGCAGGAGATTAATTTGATGCGGCCTTGGTAGAGACCAGCATCGCGCACAGTTGGCGCAGGGCCAGGATTTTTCCGGAGAATCTCCTTGTACACCCGGCAGAGACCCACCAGGACGGCCCTCCAGTTGTCGGCCGTCAGGTTTCCTTCCGGGTGCCCCCTATCCATAACTGCCAGGATCAAGTGGTCCTTGGCCACATCACTGAAAGCCCTCAGAGCTCTTGGAGGGTTAAGAGGGCTGTTAGCGCTAGAGGTTTTGGGCCTCTTAGGAGCAGCATCCATGTTGTCTCCTGACCGTTGCCTTTTGCTGCCCAGCTCCGTAAGACGAGAGTGAGTGGGTGCAGGTTTGTTAGCAGCATTTCCTTCCTGAGGTCGCTCAACCACTTCCCTCATGCTCTCGGGAACCGGGTCATTGCCGAACTTCCTCAGTAGTCTAAAAGCGGCTCTTCTGTCCCTCTTCGCCCTGACTGCTGGTCGGACTTCTTTTTTGGTCCTCGAACCACTGGGACCGGGGACGCCTTTGCGTTGATCCGACTTCTTACCCTCAAGGGGCTTGCGGTCGGTGGTGCTGTCCGTGCAGGACTTCTGGGTGCCAGTATCGCCCTCACACGGTGCCGCTTTGGAGCTACCCTCAAGGGGTGTACTCGCAGCTTCCAGAGATGTGGACGACTGGCACGAGAGGTCAATTGGCCGTGCAGGCTCCGCTTGCAACCCAGACGCCAGTTGGCCACTACCCACCAGGGGTTTGCTGCTACTGACGTCGGGCGCAACATTCAGTAAGGTTAGCCGTTTAGGCTCCTTCGGGACCGCTCCAGCGGCTACCGAAGATGTCGTTTTTAGACAGACTTTAACGCCGTGTCCGTCGGCGGCATTTTTACCCCTGCAGGGATCCGGGGCTACATTTTTAGAGTTCATTTATCAGCTGGTTCGTTGGTCGCCTACTGAGCCGAAACCGTTCGGCGACCGAATATATGGGTAAGGGGAAAAACGGTCGGCCTCAGCAGAGTCCCATGCTGAGGTAAGTTCACCGTTACTCCCGGAGGCGGACAGGTATCCGGGAGGCGCCGTTAGAATACAGTCGGAAAACCCCCTGACTGCAAACCATCCAATGGGCACGGTGACGCATGACACCCTGGATTAGGGGGGCGTTTTATACCTACCGCCAGGTACCCCCTAGAAATATCCTAAGTATGCCCACCCCAGCCCCCCTTGGGCGAGCCCGTACGGCCTACCACTAGACCTAGACGAGGCAGGGGAGTTTATACCTCGGCCTTGGCTAGGCCCCGCCTGCTTGCACCACTGCGGCCATAGGAACAAGCCTACCTTGCCACAGCGGTGTAAGCAACGATGCCCATTGCCCAGTCGGCACCCGCTTGGAGGATATATCTAGGAGGATTTTCGCCAACCTTTCTATATGTTTATGGATATTGTTATCGGTATTTTTATTGAAACAGTTATCGACAGGGTTACCGATTTAATAATCGGAACATGGAATGCAATCACATTACATGACATCACATCACATTATATCACATGATATGATGAGACATCACATTATATTACATCACATAATATGATATCACATCACACGATATCACGTGACCTGACATCATATGATATGACATTACATTATATGGTATGACATCACATGACTTGACATCACACGATATGACATCGTATGACATGACATCGCATTACATAACGTGGCATCACATGATATGACATCATATGGTATGACAGCACATGACAAGACATCCTATTTATGACGTAAAATCACGTCACATCTTATCACCGTCATCACATCCCATCTACGTGAATAGATAAAGAAAAGGATAAAAGCAAAGATATGAAAGATAAAAACAAAGAAGAAGACCAAGGTAAATTTACCGATTTCAAAACCAAGAACACCGTTGGATAGGTAATTCTGTAGAGAGGAGAGTTTTTATAGTTTCGAAATTGGTTTAAAATCGTTGTTTAAAAATTTCCATATTTGTGTATGAATGTTTTTGCAACCTGTTCAATTTAAGCTGTTTCGCAGTTTTTACATCGTATTTAAAATTAAACTTTGAAATAAAGATAAATATGAATATGAAGAAACAAGTGATAACGATGAAGACAAAAAAAGAAGGCAAAAGTGAAGATAAAGACGAAAATGGAGATAAAGGCGAAAATGGAGACAATGAGAAATACATAAGAATTAGGGTAACTGAATTGAAATTTCCCATAAAAGTTACCGAAATTTATCGAGTCATCGAAGTTTATAATTATCGAAATTTATCCATGCGTATTAAGTTATCACAACGTATCGAATTATTCAAATTGATCAATGTTTTTTAAGTTGTCGAAATTTATACAGAAACTTAGTTGTCGAAATTTACGAATAGTTATCGAGCTATAAAAACATGTGGGATTATCCAAATTTGTCACGTTAAAGAAATGTATCAAGTTATCGATATTTATTTAATTATCATTATTTATAGACTTAACGAAATTTATCGAGTTGTAGTAATGCATGGAGTTCTTTCAACTAACAGAGTTATCGATAATTATTGATCTACTGAAATTGGTTGATTCATCGAATCGAAGTTTATGGAATTTTCAAAATATATCCATTAATCGAAATTTCAAGATTATATAAGCTTATCGATTTATCACTGCTTATCGAATTTTATCGTGCTAACAGAGTGTGATGAGTTATCAAAATTTTTCGATAGCTTTCGAAAAATGTGGAGCTGTCAAAAGTAAAAATTTTTAAAGGTATCCAAAGAATTTACATTTCTGATTTATCGAAATTTATCGAGCCGTCGAATTTCACAGTTATTGAAATTGGTCGAGTTAACGAATTTTGTTGAGTTATCTGATTTTAGTGTTTTTTAAATTCATCGAACTATCGATATGTATCAAATCATTAATATTTATCGATAAAGTGGAATGTATCGGATCAATTCTAAGTCCTGCTGTAGTCCAAAGACCTTCTAAGATAAAAAAATTTTAGTTTCGTTTTAGTTCCAAAGCAGAAGATGTTCCGGTAAGTTAAAAGCACCGTATAAGTTTTGCTACGTGTTAAGTTAGAAACCCTCTCCAAGGCTCCTATAATCTAGAAAAACTGTCGAATTTCGACAGTAACTGGCACTCTAGTAGTATATTAAAGGACAAGAAAATATTTTAGCTGACACATTATCTCGAGCTTTCGAAGTTGATGCAATTAAGAATACAAAACTAAATTTTAAAATTTTACAAAATGAACAAGAACAGGACGAGGAACTAAACAAATTAAAATCTGGAGACACATCCCATAACCTTAAACTAATTCACATTCCACACTTAAATTTAAATATTTGGTATGAAATGACAGGTGAGAATCCTAGACGGTTTGTACCAAACAGTTTACGCAAGACAGTTTTTAATATGTTACATGATATAACAAATCCTGGTACAAGAGCTACACGTCGTCTAATTATTAAAAATTACTGTTGGCCAAAAATGCACAAAGAAATATTTGGTCAAAATAATGTATAAATTGGCAAAAGTCAAAAGTTAATCGTCACACTAAATCTCCAGTAATTACAAGTTCGATTCCCAAAAGCAGATTTGAGCATATTAATTTAGATATTGTTGGACCTCTGCCTATATCGAAAGCTCATCGTTACATTTCTGCAATAGTTGATAGCTTCACACGTTGGCCCGAGGCATACTCGTTAAAGGACATTTCAGCTTCAGTCGGTGCAAATAAATTTTTCAGGGAATATGTTTCACGTTTTTGGGTACCGTCAAAAATCACTACAGATCAGGGTACTCAATTTATGACAAAATTGTTTTCAGAACTACCAAAATTGCTGGGTAGTAATAACATTACAACTTCTGCATATCATCCTTAAGGGAATGGTATGGTAGAACGGTTTCATAGGCAGTTGAAAGCTACGATAATGGCTAGAAATGGAACCAACAATTGGTATGATGAGCTGCCGATAATACTTCTTGGTCTACGGTCGATGCATAAAGAAAGTATTTCAGCCACACCATCTGAGATGGTTTTTGGGCAAAATTTACGCCTACTCGGTGAACTTGTGGTTCCATCTGAAGAAAATTTTTCTCCAACTGCAGTTTTAGGCAATTTACGGGTACATTTTAAAAATGTTAACTCAACTTTAAAGCATAATCAAAATTCTATTACTGGTGTATATATACCAAAGGATTTGGAGACCTGTAAATTTGTTTTTATGCGCGTTATTAATAAAAGATCATTACAACAACCATACGATGGTCCTCATAAGGTTGTTGAAAAAAAAAACAAATAATATTTTAAAATTGAAGTAGAAAATGAAGTTAAAAAAATTCCGATAGACAGATTTAAGCCAGCAATAATTGAAACAGAACTAACACCTGAAACAAACACTGATATAATGAATAACACAACATCAAATAAGAAGCGAGTTACTTTTAATTTATCTTATATATTATTTCTCTAAGGAGTTTTTTTGTTAGTCTCCCTTTTTCTACTTTTCTATGTAAGCAATTCCACTAATGAGGTGTCGTTTGAAAAGTCAGAGGTAATATTAATGGTCATAACACCTCTGAAGTCAAGAAATTTGTAATTTTATTTTTGTTTTTGATTTACCATTGTTAAGCCACACTAAAGGTATTTTGTACTGAAGCACTCTTGTGACTGCAGCATCGCGTACACCGTATACGACAGTGGTGGGCGCACACATCTTATATATATTATTTCTCTAAGGCGTTTTTTTGTTAGTCTCCCCTTTTCTACTTTTCTATGTAAGCAATTCCACTGATAAGGTGTCATTTGAAAAGTCAGAGGTCCTCTGAGTGGTTATTAGGTAATATTAATGGTCATAACACCTCTGAAGTCAAGAAATTTGTAATTTTATTTTTGTTTTTAATTTACCATTGTTAAGCCACACTAAAGGTATTTTGTACTGACGCACTATTGGGACTGCAGCAGCGCATACACCGTATACGACAGTGGTGGGCGCACAAANCAAAAGTCAAAAGTTAATCGTCACACTAAATCTCCAGTAATTACAAGTTCGATTCCCAAAAGCAGATTTGAGCATATTAATTTAGATATTGTTGGACCTCTGCCTATATCGAAAGCTCATCGTTACATTTCTGCAATAGTTGATAGCTTCACACGTTGGCCCGAGGCATACTCGTTAAAGGACATTTCAGCTTCAGTCGGTGCAAATAAATTTTTCAGGGAATATGTTTCACGTTTTTGGGTACCGTCAAAAATCACTACAGATCAGGGTACTCAATTTATGACAAAATTGTTTTCAGAACTACCAAAATTGCTGGGTAGTAATAACATTACAACTTCTGCATATCATCCTTAAGGGAATGGTATGGTAGAACGGTTTCATAGGCAGTTGAAAGCTACGATAATGGCTAGAAATGGAACCAACAATTGGTATGATGAGCTGCCGATAATACTTCTTGGTCTACGGTCGATGCATAAAGAAAGTATTTCAGCCACACCATCTGAGATGGTTTTTGGGCAAAATTTACGCCTACTCGGTGAACTTGTGGTTCCATCTGAAGAAAATTTTTCTCCAACTGCAGTTTTAGGCAATTTACGGGTACATTTTAAAAATGTTAACTCAACTTTAAAGCATAATCAAAATTCTATTACTGGTGTATATATACCAAAGGATTTGGAGACCTGTAAATTTGTTTTTATGCGCGTTATTAATAAAAGATCATTACAACAACCATACGATGGTCCTCATAAGGTTGTTGAAAAAAAAAACAAATAATATTTTAAAATTGAAGTAGAAAATGAAGTTAAAAAAATTCCGATAGACAGATTTAAGCCAGCAATAATTGAAACAGAACTAACACCTGAAACAAACACTGATATAATGAATAACACAACATCAAATAAGAAGCGAGTTACTTTTAATTTATCTTATATATTATTTCTCTAAGGAGTTTTTTTGTTAGTCTCCCTTTTTCTACTTTTCTATGTAAGCAATTCCACTAATGAGGTGTCGTTTGAAAAGTCAGAGGTAATATTAATGGTCATAACACCTCTGAAGTCAAGAAATTTGTAATTTTATTTTTGTTTTTGATTTACCATTGTTAAGCCACACTAAAGGTATTTTGTACTGAAGCACTCTTGTGACTGCAGCATCGCGTACACCGTATACGACAGTGGTGGGCGCACACATCTTATATATATTATTTCTCTAAGGCGTTTTTTTGTTAGTCTCCCCTTTTCTACTTTTCTATGTAAGCAATTCCACTAATGAGGTGTCATTTGAAAAGTCAGAGGTCCCCTGAGTGGTTATTAGGTAATATTAATGGTCATAACACCTCTGAAGTCAAGAAATTTGTAATTTTATTTTTGTTTTTAATTTACCATTGTTAAGCCACACTAAAGGTATTTTGTACTGAAGCACTATTGTGACTGCAGCATCGCATACGCCGTATACGACAGTGGTGGGCGCACACATCTTATATATTATTTCTCTAAGGGGTTTTTTTGTTAGTCTCCCTTTTTCTACTTTTCTATGTAAGCAATTCCACTAATGAGGTGTCATTTGAAAAGTCAGAGGTCCCCTGAGTGGTTATTAGGTAATAATAATGGTCATAATGTTATTTATCTGAAGTGTTTTTTTTGTTAGTCTCCCTTTTTCTACTTTTCTATGTAAGCAATTCCACTAATGAGGTGTCATTTGAAAAGTCAGAGGTCCCCTGAGTGGTTATTAGGTAATATTAATGGTCATAACAGCTCTGAAGTCAAGAAATTTGTAATTTTATTTTTGTGTTTAATTTACCATTGTTAAGCCACACTAAAGGTATTTTGTACTGAAGCGCTATTGTGACTGCAGTATCGCATACACCGTATACGACAGTGGTGACCGCACACAAAATTCAATAATTAAAGGTTCGATAAACTGACAGTTGTTTCTCTTGCACCGCTTCCATAGCTCAGATATTATTGTTTCTGTTAAAAAAATATTTAGTCAAAAACAT
>NW_016174500.1:0-3173 GCF_001687245.7 Rhagoletis zephyria
TTTGCAGCTCCGATTTTTTCTAATAATTTTTCATGTTATAGTTAGTAGTTGAGAGAGGTATCCCTGATCGTTTTTATGTTTTTCGTCCAGCCGTTTTCGAGATAAAATTTTTTGAAAAAAAACATTCATTTTTTTACATGCAAGTATGAGCCGATTGGCATAATTTTTTATTTGAAATTTTTCATTTTCAAAACACTTTGGGACTATAAAATCGAAACAAATTTAAAAACCGTATTTCTAAAAAAATTGAAAATTTGTAATATAAAATGTCGATTTTCAAAATTCACGTACCGATTGATTTTCTTAACAATCCTTTCTAAAAACCTGTCACCAATTTCCTAAATTGTAAGGCTAGTCCGATAATGGAATGAGCTCGTTTATTACTACACCTCTTTTCGTATTCAGCTGCAGCTTCAGCTTCGTCTTTATATTCATCTTCAACTTTGCTTCCAGTTCCAAGATGTGTCAGTCTACGATTCATGATACGTCGGCAGTCAAAAAGAATATGCTCTACGGTTTCCTCCGCAAAACCGTCATTCCATCTCTACAGAAAGCCCCATTTTGTTCGAAAGGTACTTTAACTTGTAGTGTCCTGTCTCATTCCCTTTGACCTCCGCCAGTGGACAGCAATCTGAGATTCTTCCCAACTCCAAAGGAGCCCTGCAGTGCATCCTTTAGATGTGCCGCAGAAAGGTTCGCGATCATGCATGCGCGTTTGAGCTCCACGTTTTGCGAAACATCCAGCCCCGTCGTTGAAGTCAACCCTTCATGCCCAGGGACCCACCACAGCGTCACTCTATTAAGGGCTACCAGGCTATTCAGGGTAGCGGGATCATACAGGAATGGCTTGAGAACCTCCAGGTGACCCTGAAGATCGCCAATTTGTACGCAGATTATATTGACTAGCCGAAGGGCGCTTCAGTAGGCATCCTTTTCAATCAGAATGGACAGAGGAGGAATGCCTGTAATCAAACCAAGGGCATTGGCTAGACATGTGCGCATAGCTCCTGTTATGGGCACACTGACCAAGCGGCGCAGCTTGCTTACTTCGTTTGCTTTTGCCCACCAGGCTATTGCCGCATGTGTAACAAAGGGGTTTCACGACCCTACGGTGAGACCAATAGGCTAGTTTGGGTGATATTCCCGACTATGTGCGTATAGCACATACGGACTCTATGTATAATTCTAAGCAACTTTGCCAAAGAAACCATGCGTCTAAAATTATTTTGGAGTTTGCCAAATTGCGAAAATCGGTTTCTTAGCAATTTTCTGTTGTAAAAATGCTATAAGGGATTTTTTGGTATGAAGAATCCGATTCTGCACATATATTTTTCTTAAAACTTCCACCACAAGGAGCAGTGAAAATTTTCACATTTTCTTCGAAACTCACTTCCGCAATGGTTTCTTTGGCAAATTTGCTTAGAATTGCACATAGAATAATGCTATACGCGCATATTAAAAAAAAAAATTAAAAATTACCCGCCCTAATGTACTTACTCCTTTTTAAAAAATACTTATTATACCACTTTGCTCACGTGGACTTTTGTGTTCACAATCGCCAGTATCAGCTGATTTTTATCCTTTGTACGTACATGTATGCATATGTTGTTCACAGCAACAAATATTTTAAAGCGATGATGTCATTATTACAAAAGCCGTTTCTTAATTTTATTGTGCTGATAACGTTTTATGTGGTTTTGTCATTTTTTGTTAGGTATGTATGCACAATAGGGTGGTCCAAAACGCATGTGAAAAAATAGTCGGCATTTTATATTCTCACCCCCTAGGATAGTTCCAATAATGCCCAATTATTTATTGAACCATTTGTTCTTAGTAACTATATTTTATAGGTCCGCCAAGAATTCCATACCATTTATACGAAAAGCTGTTTTCCCCATATAAAATACATGGAAAACTTTGACCGCTTTGAGCCAGCTCTAAATATTTTTTTATTTGAAATAAAAAATAGCGGTATATTTTTTCGATGTAGAAAAATCCTAGGGACTGAGAGCATTAAAATTCCGACTTTACTTACTTTGGACCACCCTAATGTATATACATACATATGGATATCTACATACATGTGTCCCTGAGATAACAAATGCGTCACTTTTTTGCAATCGATGTTGTTTTAATTGTTCAGCATATCTCGCTTATTCACAAAAATTTTGATTATTTTAATCAACCATAATTACATACATATGCATGTTGATGTGATATGAATAATTTTTTTCTTCACGTATCACTAAATGAATTATGCACTTTTAGAGATATCATCGCCGAAATAGTTATCAAATTTTAGTCAGCCCCATTCTGAATAACGTCATCGTCAGTAAAAGTCATTGTGCACTATCGATTATTAAGTATGAATATGTAGATAAGGGATTGATGCCAGGAGCTTCCGGTCAGCAAATATCTTTTTTGGCACAAATGTCAATTACGAGGTTTGGCGGAACCGCGATACGTGGTTTTGTACTTTAAACGACGTTACGTAAACCTATTCTTATTAGTTTTTTGGTGTTTAAATAAATATTTGGTCTTTTAATTTTAATCCTTTTTTACATATTTTTTTCAGGGTATCAACGGCATACTGTTGCAAGGCATACAATTTCCTCACTACTGCGCTCAAGCTATGTTGGACTGCAAGTCTCCTTGCTAGATGTTATTCTTAGATAATAAGAAATTTTCATTCTGATCATATTTTTTTTGCATTGCTTGTGTGTTTACAAAGCTTTATAACCATAGCTTCACTTAATATTTGGTTACGTGCAGTTACATATTTAGAGGCCATTCAATTATTTACATCAAATATTTTTCTACTCAGAACAAATTGGTTTAAGACGTTTTTTGCTAAAATAAATATATTTATGTAAATATTACCTACCGTCGTGTTTCATTAATAGGGCAGAATACGGCCACCGAACAGTGGTGCCAAACTGGAANACATTTTTTCTATTAATTGGCCGTATTAATTTATTATTAAGTCCGGATCTGGAAGAGAATAGTCGTGTAGTTTATCAGGTACAATGGTTATAAACAGGGAACGGATTTTTAGGACTTAAAAACCTATAAAAAAGGCAAAATAAAATAACGAAATAGGCTGGAAAAGGCAAAGTAAAATAGCGAAAAAGGCAGGAAAAGGCAATAGGTATTGCAAAAAAGGCAAAACAAAA
>NW_016174500.1:3370-10873 GCF_001687245.7 Rhagoletis zephyria
TGTATAGTTGTAGTAATACTGAACTATAAGATGTATTTTGAAGTTTTCTGGCAGCATTTTCATTCGATTTTCGCGAAGAAAAGCCTTGAATGTACTAAATGTACGCTTCGAGGTTTGAAACGTTCATATTATCAGGAATATGGGCGTTTTCCTCGCCCTTTACAATTTTATCCACACCCGTTATTGTCTCCAAGCCTACGTTTGCTGAGAAAACGGCTTTGAATTTTTCTAACACCAATTTGGCAAAAGGTCCCTGCGCTTCTATAAGCCGCATGGGCATGTGTATATTTTTTTAATCGTTTTTTGTTATTTTTTGGCCTTATAAAAATTATATTGAACAATTTTTATTGCGCTCGAGCCCGTTTTTCCGCTTTTCCACAATAAATTTTCATTAAAAAACGGCCTCGAGCTCAATAAAAATTGTTGAATATATTTTTTTAATCTTAAAAAAAAAAATGGTAATGCTATAATCACTTTTCTAAAGGTAGAAAAGGCAAAAAAGGCAAATATCTTAAAAAAGCAAAAAAAAAGGCAACATCAAATGTGTATATATGGAATCATGGAAAGCTAAATCGTGGACATTCTTAATCGAATATACTCTATCTCTTTAGCAGAAAAAAAGGAAATTTCCATAAAATTCGTTCCCTGGTTATAACTTATATTTTCAAAAATTGTCACTTAGACCCTTACGATTCTAACCCTTTCATATGTAAATTAGACTGCATCACTCCTCATACAAAAAAAATCGGTACTGTTTTTAGATTGGAACTATAAAATCTATTTTATTTTAAGACGCCCACCAAGATATTTCGGAAAAATATAAAGATTTACGTGAGCTGAACCGATTTGAAAATACCTCCAAAAATGAAGTTTTTTATAAATAAAAATGGTTTCTTAAAGTTTTTTTTTTAAATCCCCTCAAACGAAAAAACGGGTTAAGCTTAAAAATTTGCATAAAAACATTTTTAAAAAATTGATAATCGTAATAATCAGATTTTTGATGCTGTTTTTTTAACTTTTTTCAGAGATTGGTATAAGAAAAACTTGAATAACTGAACCTAAACTCTTCCTAAACTTTCCGATGGAAAGGTATTTTCTCACCCTTTTTATTTCTTTGCTAATAAACTCTTTCAAAGAATGAAAGGGAAAGGTAGGATGATTGAACGTCATTCAAAAAAAGACATTGTCCCAATTTTTTTTTTCAAATACCTGCACATCGTACTTGAAAAAAAAATAATAATTGGGACAAGAATGACTTTTTTTCACATAAATAAAAATATTGGGAAAATACCTTTGGAAAAAACAACCCAAACCAAAACATGCCACAATCTTACAATCTTTTGACATTCTTATAAATTGCCTCTTTTTGATAAATATCAAAAATACAGATCCAAACACAAACATACGTATATAAAGCAAACTCAACATCTAATCAAGCAAACTGAAACTCGCCGCACCATCAATAATTGCAAAGAATAAACTTAAGTTGGACTTCTGCATCATCGAGTGATTTAAAGTATATTTACATCTACGTCATTATGAAAAATCCGATCTGGTTCATTTTCTGGCTTTTGATTTTAATTTTCATTTCCTTTTTTGTGGCTTTCCTGGGTGCATTTTTTTATATATTCCTATATATGCTTGAAGCCTGTTGTGGTTGCTGGAATGTAAGTAGAATACAGCGCAAATATTTGAAATTCCACAGGAAAAGTAAAACCCCTTTCCGTAATCCATATTAAATCATTATGAAAGCTTACAGCTTTTCCCTACAAATTATGAATCGTGAAAACTTTAAATGGCTGTACTTGCCCACCAAACAAATTTTGTTGCCGGCAATACGAAAATGTTTCGCCCTCGAAAACAATTGTATTGCCGGTAATATTGCTATAGTCAGAGGCGTAACTTATGGGGGGCTTAGCTGGCAAAATGCCACAGGCCCCCGGTCCTAGAGGGAGGGAGACCGCGAGCTCTGTAATATCCTAAAATTTTTAACACAACTAATGCTGCCTTCTCCTCTACGCACAAATACTAGGTAAAGGGCACTGAGAAGGCAACATTTTTTTGTAGAAAAGAAAACGCCACTTGTGCACAAGGGTATTATAACTTTGTTCACATAACGGTTGTTTGTAACAAGCAAAACAAATTGAGATAGATATAGACAGATGTATACATAAATGATCAGAATGAATAGAGAAATCGATTAAGCGGTGACTGTCTGTGCACACGATAACTCGAGTAAAAATTGAGATATCTTAACGAAACTTGGTACGTGAACTTCCTTCGGGCGTAGGACGGATGGTATTGAAAATGGGGAAAATTGGACGATAACCACGCTTACTTCCCATATAACGGTAATTTTCCGAAATTCGAAAACTGCGATATTTTAGTAACTACTAAAGATTATACACACATAATTGATATTTACAATACCTTTTTGGTAGCCAATGTCTTCCAAGCTTGGCACAGTTGTTGGTCTTGGTACACCATACCAAATGGCCGAAAATTATTAAGATCGGACAATAACCACACCCACATCCCATATAACGGTAATTTAGAGAAATACGAAATCTCCGATAATTCAGTAAATATTTAAGCTAATACATTCAAAATTGAAGCTTGCAACAATTATTTACCAAGAAATACGTTCGTAATAAAATTTTGAAAAATGGGCGTGGCACCGCCCACTTATGATATATTATATTATTTCTCGGTAACAGTTTTACCAATTTGTACCAAACTCGGTATGGTTGTTGTGCTTGCCATATAAAAGCAAACCATTGAAAATTATTGAAATCGGACTAAAATTACGGCCGCTTTTCATATAGGTCGTTCATACAACTTTGTTTGCAATGTTGCGGTTTTGCCAAAAATGCCACTTTGTCACGTTTTATGAATCGCACTATTGTCTCGGTATATGTTTTTATAGATCGGTAGGAGAGCACACGGCATCCTCTAAACCCCCGACACCTTGGATAGCCGCCGGGCACACCAGCTGAAATCCGCTGCTGCTTACATACTTATACATAGATATGTACAAAAGAAAATTTAGCAGCACAAAAGCCAGTAATAGATATCGCAATGCATTTTTAATGGATGCTTTGCTCAATGATGTCATTGTAAAACTATGTTCACATATCAATATTATCTTAATTAAAGCTCATTTTTTAATCACCCCGTTTACACAGGCAAATCTCAGATTATTAGCCGTCAAATTTGTTGTGCTTGTTATTCTCACATCTCAAGGAAAAGTTATGTTTCTTCTCTGTGCCCCCGTGATCACGTTTTTCTGCTATAATAAGCAATATAAATATATTTTAACTTAACATTTTATTAAAAATACCTTTACAAACCTCTTTTACTTGCTAGCGTACATTTTTGTTTACTTTTACATTTGGCATTTCTCCTCTCTTTCGCAAAAACAATCGATAAAACTAGGATGGACACCGAAAAGTTATCGGTTAAATCTGAGATTATTTTATAATTACAGATTAACAAGGGACGAATTTTATATGGCTAATCTCTTGTTATAATTACAGATTAGGGTGTTAAGCTCGAAAATTAGGATAATCTACTTATATGTGAACCTAGTATAAGTCTATTGAAGAAGTCAAGCTTTAGTTACTCTGCGTCATTATGCATAGATAAGCTAAATTAACTTTGCAATTACCTTAAAAAACGCCTTCATATAGATACTTTGCTTCCCAAATAATACATATGTATGTATATGTGTATGTAGATTCGTCCTTTTATTTGGGCGGTTCGGAATATGCCGATGCTTTTAGTGACATTATTGTTTGAGCTTTGCTTTATATTTGTTTCTTTAACCAATATGAAGAAAAAAGCGGTTCTCCAAAGCCTCAATTTTTCTAATATCAAATCCAAGTTTCATATCAACTCGACTCCCTACTTATATTTAATATATGTATGTATAACTTTGAATGACTTAAGTGAATTAAGTAAATGTATTTTTACCTTTAATTACATATTTCATGTTCATCTGTCTTTTTTTTTATAGGGAATCAATAATTTTCTGCTGAAGTGCATTCAATTTCCTCATTTCTGTGCCGAAGCTATGCTGCAATGCAGGTCTCCATGTTAAAAGAAAAACATTTAGTATAATACTTGTGTATGCTCATATTTCTATATTTACAACTTAAAACTATTAATAAATGAGTTAATGACTTTAATTTATGAATTTTTAATAGTTTTCAGATAAATAGGGATCAGGATATTTGTATTCAAAATTACTATTGGTAACGTTAGAACAGGTACTATTAAATTATGTATATGGATCTAATTAGCAATGTGGAAGCAGTCGATATATTTAATGGCGTTTTTTTTATTACCGAAAAATGTTGCCTTTTTAGTATCCTCTACGCACAAATACTAGTTAAGGAAAGGGCAATAAGAAGGCAACACTTTTTCTAGAAAAGAAAACGCCAAAAGAAAGTGGATTTGATATCTGCCTTGGCTAATGAAGTCTTATATTTTAAATATGTACAGTATTGCGCAAAACATATGCAATTACATCGACCTTTTCATTTGATCTTAAGCGTGCGGCAGCTTTGTGTTAATGTTATAACTTTGATTTTTCGGGTACCCCTGGGTCTGGGTACGGCCTTAACACAGCGAGCCTGGGCTTCGAAAGAAACGTATTCGTAAGGGATTCGGAACTTAACTACAAAGGCCCGTAGGCACGAAAAGAGGCCGAACACACATCAAATCGAGTCCTAACCACGAAAATAACCTTTTTTGGAAATTTAAATTTTAATGCAGAAATGATCTGTTATTTTCGCGGTTAGGTCTAGAAATATATATTTTTTTCATAGCTTGGCATTGTGATGTGGAACAATTTTTGCAAGACTGAAAACATGGATTTTAGGGCAGAGACCGTAATCATTATGAACGAGCAGGTAAAAATCATAATCTAATCGTTATTTTCGATCATCGTTGTTGGTTATTATGCCAGTTTTATTTTTTCGATCATCTTTAGGTGTTATTTTATGATTTTTATTTTATCGATAATCTCTAATCGTTATATTGTGACTCAATTTTTTTCGATCAGAAATTATTGTTATTTTGGATTTTTATTCTTTCGAACATTTTTAACCGTTATCATAGAAAGTGCGTTTTTTATAAGCGATTTTAATCTTTTGTGATCTATGTAGATGAAAATCATAAAATAACCATTAAAAGTTATCAAAAAAGGGAGCCACAGCCGATAAACTTAAACGATATTGCGATACATATTTAAATTGTGTATTTAATTCCCTCAATACAAGTTGAATCAAATTTCTAAAACATATGGCAACCCTCTTAAATAAAGTTCAGAACAAAAAATATTTTTAACCCATGTCAATTTATACCCATACTTTAGTAATTCATTTGACTAACTAAATAATTATTAGCATCCTGCACCGCAATAAAAAAAAGGAATTTTTAGCAAAAAAAAACCGACTTAAAAATAATATATATATATCCATATATTTCATGATTCAATGATCGGATCTAAACCATATTAGTATGGGAGAGAGATACTACCTTTCCGTTGCAAAAAGAATTATGGAAATCGGTTGACGTGGTGCAAACTTATGCGGAAACATACATAAAAACAAAAATAATCCGACGAACTGATAACCTCCTCCTTTTTTGGAAGTCCGTTAATAAATATGACTGAAAGTCCTCTCAACTGGTGCAGCATTGAAAAGAATTTAAAATATGGTAAAGTTTCACACGCAGATATTTTTCGCCTCGAGCGAGCATTTACATATTTAGTGACACAGGTTTGATTTACGACCCTTTAAGAAACAGGCTGTAACCTGAAAAGGCAGTAGCATTGCTTTTTATTAAATATGCTCCAATTTTGAAATTTAAGTACTAAAAATAAACATTATTACAAATTACTTCCATTTTTTTTATTTACATACATTTTCTTACCAAAATTATTTCTTAAAAATACTTCACATCAACATTCGCATCCGCATCCGCGGATTTTAGCTTTTAGACATCCGCATTCGCATCCGGGGATGTCTAAAATTTTGCATTCTCAACATCCCTAGTATATAAATATTTACCGTACTAATTACGAGTAGTGTCAACGGGATTGGGATGATAAAGAGTGGTCGCATATATGGGAATGGTTCGAAAAAATTATAAAGTTTATAATGTAAACAATAGTAAAAGCTGTAGGAAAAGCATACCATTAACAGAAATGCTAAATTAATGTAAAAAAGCTTTTTTCGAATGAGGTGCTGGTGTTTCTGTGGTCAAATGAAGAGAATGAAAGTTTTTAACAGAAGCCGGGATAGCAGTATGAATGTATGTGTGTATGTATGCACCTTAGGGTGGTCCAAAAATGCGTGTAAAAACTTAAAGTTGGAATTTTTATGCTCTAACAACCTAGGATTGTTCTATACCGAAAAAAATATACCACTATTTTTATTTTGAAATCAAACATATTTAGAAGTCGTTCAAAGCGCTCAAAGTTTTCGTTATATTTTATATGGGGAAAAAACAACTTTTCGTAGAAATGGCGTCGAATTCTTGAAAATCAATATTTTCCGACCGGGAAACTCTGTTACTCTTCAGGAGATTCCCAATAATAAACCCAATTATTTTCTTAACCATTTTTTTTATAGTAACTATATTTTATACGTCCGCCAAAACTCATAGAAAACGCCAGAATATGCAATGAGGGGATAAATAAAAAATCTTTAGTATTAAAAAATGGTTAAATGAACAATTGAATATTGTTATTGAAAGTGTCCTGAAGAGAGAGTTTTCCCATCGAAAAATATTGATTTTCAAGAATTCCATACCATTTCCATGAAAAGTTGTTTTTCCTATAAAAAAAAAAATAGGAAAACTTTTAGCTCTTTGGACGACCTCACAATTTTTTTTGCTTTCAAAATAAAAAAATAAGGTTATACTTTTTTGATATAGAAAAATCCTAGGGGTGAGAGCATTAAAATTCCGACTTTACTTATTTTGGACCACTCTAATATACATGCAGTAGTACATTTCAGTCATATATGCATGCAGATTTGTGAGAGCGAATTTATTTTTCCATCTCACGCACACATGGATGCTTTTAGCTTGGTTGCGATTTCGTTCTCTTCTCAATTTGTAAACTAATCAAAGGCATGCGTTCCTTCATAACTGTTATACACAGCAGCGGAGAGAGTGGGTGGCTATCAGGTGGTTTCTGGTAGTTGCTAGTTGGTAGTTCGGTTGGCATGTGAAAACGAAAGAAAGCTTTAGAGGAAAAACTTATTAATTTTGAGGAACTGTGTCTATTCCGGGCCCGGGTGCAATTCAATTGTGAGTGTTCTCTCGACGCGGTTAGTGTTGCAGTTTGCGGTTTTATTGTAAAATACAAAAGGCTAACTTTGAAAACTGTGAAACAGTTACGTTTGAGTGTATCCGAAGAGTGGGAATAGTGTGTAGTATTGTTAATAAAAAGTGAATTTAATAAAACTCATTGCAATAAATGCAGAGATTTTA
>NW_016174501.1:0-10873 GCF_001687245.7 Rhagoletis zephyria
GTTCGATTTCGAGCTGTCACAACGTACAACACCTTTCATTATTGCATCACGCTTGGAGTCAGCGACAAGGGCTACTTTGACGCCGGAAGGCGCACTCATGTTTGCGAAATCGCTTGCGAAGGTTGCGATAAATGAAGAAGTGTGATGTAGTTGCTGGACTTACAATTTTTAACTATATGTCCATTTTTTAGACAATTGATGCAAAGTTGCAACTTTTTGGCTTCTTTAAAGCGNTGCGAAATCGCTTGCGAAGGTTGCGGTAAATGAAGAAGTGTGATGTAGTTGCTGGACTTACAATTTTTAACTATATGTCCATTTTTTAGACAATTGATGCAAAGTTGCCTGTTTTTGGCTTCTTTAAAGCGCAAGGAAGGTGAAAGGTTTAGGAAAAGTGATCAAGTGGGGATTGTGTGCTCAGTCGCATTACAAAATACGCAATTATTGATAGGGCTAGTAGTAACNGCGAAATCGCTTGCGAAGGTTGCGATAAATGAAGAAGTGTGATGTAGTTGCTGGACTTACAATTTTTAACTATATGTCCATTTTTTAGACAATTGATGCAAAGTTGCAACTTTTTGGCTTCTTTAAAGCGCAAGGAAGGTGAAAGGTTTAGGAAAAGTGATCAAGTGGGGATTGTCTGCTCAGTCGCATTACAAAATACGCAATTATTGATAGGGCTAGTAGTAACGAACGGTGACAGGTAATAAGATCAACGGAAATAAGGTCAATTGACTTTATTTCGCACCAGGGTGGCATTATAACCTTTTTAAAAACGAAATAAAATCCATTGACATTATTTCTCTTTCAAACATTAAATTTGCTTAGCTTCGCGGCGGCACACCACGTCACGCTACGCCGACGCATTGCACTTTTGTTTTGAAAATGTGGCTTTGTGTTATTGATAAATGTGAATGATTAAAAGGAATAACACCTTTTTTGGCACTTTTATTTTTCTCTTTGGCACATTTTGGCACTTTTTTATCCTCAATATGGCACCTCATAATTAAGGATAGTTGGCAGCCCTGATTGGAAGATTTCTGCTATGTTTTGGGCAACAACTTGTCTGCAGTAAAAAGGTATATAATTTGTGTTTCAAAAGTGTGTGAAAACCAATCAATTAACTTATATGATCTCGGTTCCGATATTAAATAATCAATAATTGTTTATACCCGCATATTCACATTGGCTCGTTGAATGTGCCATCTAATGAATAGTGTCGTCATTCTACTTAGCTGCTTTTAAATGATGTCGACACAAATTGCTGGCGGAGACATGAATACAGTGTAAGAAAAGTCTTTTTCTAGAATTGTTTCCTTATAGAAAGGTTGGTTTCTTTTCCACCTTAGACATTCCGAATTCGTTCAAAATATGCTAATTTAAAACACAGAATAATTTCAGTGTTCCTCCGGGGTTTTGGACATGGACAGTTTCTTCAATTTAATAGTGTTCGCTTTATTTTTGTGGAAACGAAACATGTTTAGTTATGGATCATTTCTACACTCTTTCTTCAAATATTTCTCGTATTTCAGCTGTGCGCAGGCGTTTAGTTTTTCGTATCGTGTTGTTACATATTCGTAATTTAAATTTGTTTAATAAAATCAATTGGTTGTAGTTCATGATTGTGTGTGGATTAATATCACAACACTGAGGATTTGGCAATAACCTTTTTCATCTATTAAAAAACAACACTTACGGGGCAATGTTTATTTTTAGAACAACATTTTTTTCTATGAATCGACATACTTTAAGAATTGTTGACGCTATTTCCATTTGAATGAGGAAATAGCGTCAATGACTTTGTTTCCAAATATTTGTTGACTTTATTTCGCTTTTGAAAAGGTAATAAACTCAATTGACCTTATCACCATTGACCTTATTACCTGTCACCGTAACGAACGATTGGTTACGGTTAATTTTTCTACTAATCACCTGTTTTAAGGAGCCTGCAGGGATGGTAGTAACGCACTCTCCTTTCCAAAAAAGTGTCAACGAGATCCCACGAAGGCAAATTTTGAGTCGGAGCTTCTTCTTCCCATTTCGCTTGGGTGCTAGTATCTGCCTTGTTTATAATTCTTCGTCAGACACATGTTTCGATTGGCACATTCGGTACGCATGAGGCTGGCTAGACCCACATGCAAATTGTATGCATTTATATAGAAATTATGTGCAACTTTTGTGCAGTTAAACTTATTTGTTGTATAATATGTATATTCATTTAATTTTGGAGCTTTCTTTTGAAAATAATTTTTAAGTTTTGAACTTTTCTGTTTTGAGATTTTAGGAGGTATATATCATGAGGATTGTGTAGACTCCCTTGCTTTTAATAGCGATTTTCATACGGCTCTGAATGCTCTCTACTGAGCTTTCTATGATTTTGCTTGAAATATTACCCCATTATAATTTTACTCCCCTCTAAAGCTCTTCCATGTTACTCGGAGCTCGCTTGCGCTATGCTAATCCTCTCTTGACCACAGCGCTCAATTTTTCGATAGCTTTGAGGTCTGGGATTTGTGCTGGCCACCATGTTAGACGTTTTTCTTGGCATGGTGCTTTTGAAGATGTTGATGAGGTCTTTCCCAATAATTCCCTTTTATCGCTTTGGAAACAATTAATTTTCGTTCCATTGGACCATATTACCCTATTTCAGTCCAAAGGCTCCAATTTTCGTGACTTTTACAAAATTTCAGTGGCTTGGGATGTTTTACTTGCTGGCGCTTGGTGCCATTTGTTAATATAAAAGGAATAATGAACACATCCTCCAAACAAATTTGGCGGACTTTGTAGACAAAAGCGCAAACCCTGAGGAAGAAGTTGTTTGCCAGCAGGATGGAGATCCAAATGATTCTGAAAATATTCGACACTTCCGGCTGCTTGAGCTAAATTTTCACGTAATGCAGAGGCCAACACAAATCCCAGACCTCAACACCATCGAAAAATTGAGCGCTGCGGTCAAGAGAGGATTAGCATAGCGCAAGCGAGCTGGAGGCGAGTAAAATTATAATGAGGTAATATTCCAAGCGAAATCATAGAAAACTCAGTTTAGAGCATGCCCAGACGTATGAAAATCGCTATTAAAAGCAATGGATTATCCACAAGAATTTAAGTAAATAAAGATGTTTATAGAAAAGCTTGTGAAAGAGAAAATATTTATTTTTGCACTCACATTTATTTGTTTCCCGAAGAATGCCGATTGCATTCCTTCATACTCGGTAAAAATGCAAATCATCTCCTGCCTAGTGTTGTTCCGATACAAGTAACTACGAGTAAATACTCGACACTTTCTTCAAGTACTGAGTACTTTTTGTACTCCAATCTTTTCCACAAGTACTTAGATGGGTATCGAGTACGCTGTTAGAGTATTTACTTGCTTTTCCAGCTATTCAGAATTTTGGTTGTGAAATAGTGTGCTATAGTATTTTTGGCAAAACGTTCAGACCTTAAGTTACTTAAGTTGTACCCAACCTTAACGTGTATGAAGCAAATAAAATAAGTTGGAGAATCGGACTTTGACAAGGCCTTAATAATTGAAATTGGATACAGAAATGAAGAAACTGTCAAGACAGCGTTCCCGTACTAGTAAAATTTTCACGTTTTGCAAGATTTACGGCCACTCTTTCGGTAGGCTGCTCTTTTGGTAAGTTTCGATCGGAAAGTACTCGAATTGTTTAATTTTTTCTTCTCATGATGTAGCATTGCCGCGGCGTATAAACATGCACAGGCCCTTCAAATTTGCATATATAATATTTTCTGAAATTGTTATATTAGTTCTACGGAATGCTGTAATGAGTTCGATACGAGTAAGTATCGAGTACTTCTCTCCGATACATTTGTAGCATCGATACTTTTCTTCGATATTGTTAAAGAGTACAGGTATCGAGTACATGACAGTATCGGAACAACACTACTCTTGCCATGATAATTCAAAAATTCAAAAGAAATTTTTTTATAAACGGTTGCATTTCTTCATTTTAGGTAAAAATTACATACGAATTTATGTAGGTCCAGCCAGACCTATGTGTTATGAATGTGATGTAGTAATAAACATACCTATATATCTAGCTTTATATGTATGATATTAACATGATTTTTTTACGGATTGGTAATTCACTAAACTTTAGTAAGCTACCTGTAATTTCAAGCCTCTAGCTATATTTAAAGTGCCCTTTATTGTAATTTGAAAATGGAAAAGGCCTGGCTGGACTTATGTGTCAGACGAAGGGATAACTAAATGCGTAAGCAAACCATCTAGCAACTCTTCATTTGTAGCAATAGTTTGTAATGCACGCAGATGACTGCTGATGTTGCCGCTAAGCTCCCGCAAGCAAACGGCCGAACCATCAGGCACCTTCTTCAACCCGAAAATGTCTTTGATGTGAGCCTGAACTCTCTTAATGTCAAGTCGTACCTTTAATAATTTTACCGCCTTTTCGTAGTTTTCCGCACTAATTTCCAACGAGCGGATAGCATCCAATGCGACACCAGATAGGCATGACCTCAAGTGCTGGAACTTCTCGATGTTCGTCAACACCGGTTCTTGATCGACGATGACATGAAACATGGCCCAAAAGTCTGGCCACTCTGTGGTTACTCCGCTAAATCGGGGTAACTGTAAAACCGGCAAGCGCGATTTAATTGGACACGACGACGTGTGCACGCCTATCTCGTCTTTCATAGAATGTTTTCGCGTAGATGTTCTAGCACATGAGATCGACGATATGCTTGCCTTTATGTATACGTATGTCTCCGAAAATTGCATCCTTGCTTCGCTTTCGATTTCCGTTACGTCTTCCCTCTCAAGTTGCGACTGGGTTTCTTCGAATTGCTTTTGAAGCCTGTCGAGTTGCTCTAACTGCACCGCCAAAGTTGATTCATCAAAGTGTTGAAAGTTGTTCGCGTCCGCTTTGACCTTCAGTATGCTCATTTGTTTCAGGAACCATACACTTTTTCTTTTCAAAAACATGTCGCTTGAACTCTCTCCTAGATCGCTTGTATCACGCCGTTTTGGCATTTTGCTTTGCTTCAACTTGGATTCGGTTGCTTCCAAAAGGAAATGCCACGGGGTGTATCCAGCAACAAGTGCACTGCGACCTAATGCGTGCCTTCTTTTGCTTGTAGAAACGAAATGTGCGACGCAATTTTAGCACTAACTATTGTGCTGCTTTCAAACGCGCGTTTGTGCATATACACTTTCCCCTGGCTGAAGGTCAAACGAGATTTCCAAGGAGGGCCGAATATGTAAATTGTTGGACTCGCGCCTTCAAATGCTGAGCATTGAGTAGTTTATAAGCGATGATTAAATGCGATTGAACGACAATTCTTTGATAAGCATCAAACTGAATGCGATAATTTGATGCGGGGTATTCGAACACGTTGTGTTACTATGCGAACAATTACTAATCGATTAGTTAAGCGAGAAACGAGAACGTGAGAGGATCACGTGGGGATCACCAATGTTCGGAGATGGCAGGCGTTTTTGCCACCTATTAATAAAAGCCAAGAAAATGATAAAGCGCGCGGCTATTCTAGCTGACCACTGATCTCGAACTCCTTCTTTATTTTAGGTTTAGCTGAATTTATACTATTACATAGAATTACAATGTACTGTTTTATAACTTAAAACCTGTGCATGTACATACATGTTTTGTTATTGCGAACAAATTTCCGCATATCGGTTCGCTTATCAGCTAGGTAACTAATTATTATAGTACATAAGCGACAATAGAATGTAACAAACAGCTAGGTAACTATAACTTATAGTACATAAGCGACAAAAGAATATGCATGGCAAACCAACTTGAACGGACTGCAGCGAAGGTGATGCAAAGGCAAATCATGATGAGCAAACCTAGACAGGAGGGTTACAGTAAAACCCCACATCTGAACAATCAGTTGTATGGGGGCAATAAACAGGTTATAGTTATCGGGTCTTTGTTAATTTTACTGTAAACTTTCTGTTGATAATGAGTGAAAATAGTGCGAAATTTTATGTTTTTAGCTGCATAAATGGCGGAGTTATAACGAAAGTTCTCATAACTGAACAATCAGTTGTATGGGAGATATATGTTATAGTGACCCGATCTTTGTTATTTTCACCGTAAGTATTCTGTTAATAATGATTGAAAACGGTGCGAATTTTGATGTTTCTCGCTGCATAAATGAAGAAGTTATGGCAAAAAATCTCATATCTGAACAATCAGTTGTATGGTGGATAAAGGTTATACTGACTCGATCTTTGTAATCTGTTGATAATGGGTGGAAGTATTGCAAAATTTCATGTTCTTAGCTGCATAAATCGAGAAGTTATAACGAAAGTTCTCATAACTGAACAATCAGTTGTATGGGAGATATATGTTATAGTGACCCGATCTTTGTTATTTTCACCGTAAGTATTCTGTTAATAATGATTGAAAACGGTGCGAATTTTGATGTTTCTCGCTGCATAAATGAAGAAGTTATGGCAAAAAATCTCATATCTGAACAATCAGTTGTATGGTGGATAAAGGTTATACTGACTCGATCTTTGTAATCTGTTGATAATGGGTGGAAGTATTGCAAAATTTCATGTTCTTAGCTGCATAAATCGAGAAGTTATAACGAAAGTTCTCATAACTGAACAATCAGTTGTATGGGAGGTATATGTTATAGTGACCCGATCTTTGTTATTTTCACCGTAAGTATTCTGTTAATAATGATTGAAAACGGTGCGATTTTTGATGTTTCTCGCTGCATAAATGAAGAAGTTATGGCAAAAAATCTCATATCTGAACAATCAGTTGTATGGTGGATATAGGTTATAGCGACCCGATCTTCGCCATTTTCACTAAAAGTATTCTTTTTATAATGAGTGACAACAGTGCAAAATTTCATGTGCCTAGCTATATATGAACTATCAGTTGTATGAGAGCTATAGGTTATACTGACTCGATCTTTGTAATTTTCAGTTTTCTGTTGATAATGGGTTGAAGTATTGCAAAATTTCATGTTCTTAGCTGCATAAATCGAGAAGTTATAACGAAAAATCTCATATCTGAACAATCAGTTGTATGGGAGCTATTTGTTATTGTGGTCGGATTCTTCCGGTTCCGACAAATGATTAATATATTATAAAAATGCACCCACCTACCAAATTTTATCCGGATATCTCGAAAACTGAGATACTAGGTTGCATACAAACAGGCGGACAGACAGACAGACAGACGGACATAGCTAAAAAACTCAGCTCGCCGTTCTGATCATTTCCCTGTGAGGAAAATCTCTAGTTCTGAACTGGGGCGCTTCTAGTACATTTGGACCCAGTACTGGTTCGCGATAAATCTCTTTTGCATGCAAGCAACTGGCGAATTTAACATGGCGATGTCCTAGGAAGTGTCAATTGCCCCCCGCTGCATCCCTTTTTCGATGGTTCCGAACTAGTCCTAAATTCTATAGTTCCGAACCAGTTCTAAAATCGACAGACGAAAGAAAAAAGTATCATGATTTTTCAATGTTTTCGGTTCTTCCGTGTGCGATTTTACATTATTTTCAAAGAAAGGTTTTTTCAATTTGAAATTAAATTTGATTGATTGATTGTAAGAAATGTACGTTTACATACCTTGCTGTAGCTGACTTTGCAGAGGTGCTCGCTGTTATTGGTTAGATTCCAGATGGCCCCAAGATGTTAATATATTAACACAAAGCTTTGTTTTTTATTACCAAACTATGAAATAGCATCTCCGAAGCACAGAATAGAAGCGTATTTGAACGAAAAAGCCGCCGAACACATATCTATGTAAAGTAAACAAGCCCCCCGCTGCATCCCTTATTCGATAGTTCCGAAATAGTTCTAAATTCGACAAATAGGATCTAGTTCGTTCTGCATCCCTTTTTCTATAGCTCCGAACCATTTCTAAATTCGTCACTTTAGATATAGATTTGTAGTGAAAAAAACTGAAAAATTAGTTTCTTAAAAGTACCACTTTTCGCAGATTTTGGACTGGTGGGGATCTAGTTCCTATCGGACTAGTTCCTTTTTGGCGATAAAGACCTAGTACGGAACTAGAAATTTGATTCACTAGTCCGCGGTTTCCCTGCAGGGTTAAGTATGCATTTTAATTTGTCTATCTCTTCTTATTCTGGTAACTACAAACATCGGAATAAAGATATAATACCATTTCATGCTCATGAAAGGTATAAAAATGTTAATAAGCCACAATAACATTGACAAATACATAGTTTAGGAAGAGCCTGCCTGAAACTATACAAAAAAGCAAATAGGCAAATGGATGTATAGAATTGACAACAACAACCACGCTGTCGAGTTTAAATAGCGGCAAATCAGCTGCACTTGATAGTAGTTGGTTGAATAAGGAAAATGAATTAGCAACAAGAGTTTACGGGATGTACATAGCTCAGTGGTTAACGCTTCTGACTTTGAACATCGAATTCGCAGGTTCGATCCCTGCTGAAGTCTAGAAAAAAAAAGTCTGATGAGGAGATGTGGTGATCTCCGAAATAGTGCTATAACTTCTACCGCTTAGACTTTGTTGCTTTTTCAATTTTTCCTAATAAACAATCGTGGTACAAAGCTCAATAAAAATATTAAAAATAAAATGTTAACAAGCCACAATAACATTGACAAATACATAGTTTAGGAAGAGCCTGCCTGAAACTATACAAAAAAGCAAATAAGCAAATGGATGTATAGAATTGACAACAACAACCACGCTGTGAGTTTAAATAGCGGCAAATAAGCTGCACTTGATAGTAGTTGGTTGGATAAGGAAAATGAATTAGCAACAAGAGTTTACGGGATGTACATAGCTCAGTGGTTAACGCTTCTGACTTTGAACATCGAATACGCAGGTCCGATCCCTGCTGAAGTCTAGGGAAAAAAGAAGTCTGATGAGGAGATGTGGTGATCTCCGAAATAGCTGCTATAACTTCTACCGCTTAGACTTTGTTGCTTTTTCAATTTTTCCTAATAAACAATCGTGGTACAAAGCTCAATAGAAATATTAAAAATAAAAATGTTATTAAGCCAGAATAACATTGACAAATTAGCTAACTTATATTTCAAGTTTTCGAGTTTATCCCACTGTAAGTATGAAATCAGTTGCTATGTGTTTCCATGATACAAAAAACCACCTGACAATTAAGCGTATTGTAAAATNGAAATATTAAAAATAAAAATGTTATTAAGCCAGAATAACATTGACAAATTAGCTAACTTATATTTGAAGTTTTCGAGTTTATCCCACTGTAAGTATGAAATCAGTTGCTATGTGTTTCCATGATACAAAAAACCACCTGACAATTAAGCGTATTGTAAAATTTCATGCTACCATACGCAGTATCTAAAATCCCTAAAATTGTTATTTAATATTTCGTTTGATTAAAAACATTTTATTCTTAGAATCGGAATTTTACCAAGCAAAATGTCTTTTGTTATTAAATAAATGAGGCTAATGCTCAATATGTTGATAATTGTTGTTCTCATTTGCATACTTCACACCAACTCCAATATTGAATAGTGAAATATATTTTAATTTTACCCAAATAAACCACGATATAGTTTAATGGTCAAGCACATATGGAGGATTCACAAGAGGAGTTAAGTGTCGTAGTGTGCTAAAGTCTTAAAATTTTTAAACGTAAAATAACATCTAATACTTCTTTAGGCGTTTTTTAACATAACCAAAATGTTTTTAAACTTTTAGGAAATATATTATTGGCTCTTATTATACCCAACGAATCTTTCAAATCGCTTTTAACAGTTACTTTATATTGAACAAATTTAAGCCTTTAAGACATTACGACGTCTATCACGAATTGTGAATCCCCTAAATATGCATTAAATTACACATCAAAATTTGTAATTTCAGTGTTCGAATTATATCAGAAACAATCGCACCCGATATAGAAAACTGTAATAATCCTGGCTAGTTACATTGTGAAATAATCCGATGGCAAAAAGACACTAAATATTTTCAAAATATGTTCACTAAAATTTTATTAACCTAAATGTAAAGTTTTTGCGGAGTGTTTATCGATTTTAATGTAAAATTTAAACATGTTTAATATAAGATATTAACTATTTTTAAAAGGTAAATGTTAATACAACTGTTTTATATATAATCCCAAATTTATGATATAAAATCCCGTATACCAAAAAACTTAAATTGGGTAACACCGCTTCGAAGTTTTACAATTGAGCAATTGTCAAAAACTTGCCTTTTTATCAATAAGTTGTTAACCAGGGTGTCTTTGGACTAATGATTGGTACTGAATTAAAGAATGCACACACATAAAAGATTGCAGTCTTTTCAATGCTCATTCAGTGTTAAACCTTTTTATACCCGAGCGCACTTGTGCACAAGGGTTATTAATTTTGTTCACATAACGGTTGTTTGTAACAGCCAAAACGAATCGAGATAGATATAGACAAATGTATACATAAATGCTCAGAATGAATAGAGAAATCGATTAAGCCATGTCTGTCTGTCCGTCCGTCTGTCCGTCTGTCCGTCCGTGTACACGATAACTCGAGCAAAAATTTAGATATCTCAACGAAATTTGGTATGTAGGTTTTCGTTAATCCAAGGCAGGTTGGTATTGAAAATGGGACTGTATGGGAAATCGGACTGTAACCACGCCCACTTCTCATATAACGGTAATTTCCAGAAATACGAAAACTGCGATATTTTAGTAACTACTGAAGATAATTCACTCAAAATTGATATTTACAATAATTTTCAGGCCAAAAATAAGAATATTATAAATTTTTGGAAAATGGGCGTAGCCACGCCCAGTTATGGTTACATGTGTATATCTTTGTAACCGCTGCAGCGCTTTCTTCCAAACTTGGCACAGTTGTTGGCCTTGGTACAGCATACTA
>NW_016174503.1:0-10871 GCF_001687245.7 Rhagoletis zephyria
ATTTTGGAGTACTCCTTGGTCCTTAGGGAGTACTTTTTACACGCATGCACGGGGTAGTCGCGATTTTTGCAGGGGCAGAGGGGTCCGTACAAATCGTGCTGTATAGTCTTGATGGAAATTCAACATTTGAAAGCACATTTATATGTCTGGCTGATACCCAGAAGAAGGAGGTCAGGGTTTGAATACCACTGAAGGCAAAGGGCAAATTATATATATATTTTTTTTTTTTAGTTTTTATCTTGATTACTAACTTCACGGATGCTTTTTCAGAACGAACGCGGTCATTTTAATATGCGCGTAATTAAATTAATATTTACAGTACTTTTGTTGACGTTTATAGTAAGATCAATTACGTTTCTATTTGATTTTAATATTTTTTTCCCTCAGTGTATTATTAACCCAACGACTAATTCCCTTCGATTCAAGGTCAACGGTTTGAAAAATACTATAGCGAATGATATTCAAACTAATAAAGCTCCTGGTTATGACACTGATGAAACGATAAAAAAAAACTGCCTCAAATTGCAATAGGATACTTGCTAAAGACATACACATAACAGTATGCTTCGTATAGGATATTTCCCATCACATCTGGAAACTATCTGAATCATGTATGGTACGTAAGCCAGGTAAAGATGCGGCAGTAGTAACTTCATACAGGCCAATCAGTTTAAATGCTGGTCGTATGGAATCTGCCTTTGGGTAACATCTCGCAGCTCCAATATTGATAAAATACAGATACTACGGTCACAATGATTATGCAGATCACCAAAATTGATACCGCAAAATACATAGCACAACAACGGCATCTTTATTCGCCACCATCAAACGTTGGACCCGACTTTATACCCGAAAATTTTCTAAAAATATCATTAATTCATGCACTGCAGGTCATTAGGATAGCACACCCCTTTGTTGACATATTCTTTAAATTTGTATACATTTTTTAAATCGAATTTACACTTAGAATATGCTTCCTTTTTTATAAAAAATTTATGAATATTAAACAAACAACAGGAAAAGTGAACATACTGAGGACCAAAAGGGTGTGCTATTCAAATGACTGGGAGTGTATTAAGTATGTATGTTTATATGGACATTTAGCAAAGCAAATTTTTAATGATCATATGGCTTTATACGGGTTTTAAATGGATTATTGTACATTTATTTTTATTTAAATTTTATTTTAAATATAAACATGTTTTAATACATACCTAGTTCAAGCATACATATATAAATATGTATGTATGTGTGTTTGAACATTCAGAAGTATTTCAAATCGGTCTACGAAGGCGACTGTTGGAATTTTTGTTTTATTTAAATTTTGCTCATAAGAAGAGTTCAGAGTTTACATATTTTAGTAGAATTGACTGAACCATCCATTCTAAAGGTCCAGTCAGCACATTGAATATTCCTTTTTGCAAACATAAATTCTAAATTTCTAGTTTATTATTTTTATCCACTACACAGGTCAAATATTTTTGGATTCACGTTTTTGTTTGTATAATTTTAGCATTTTGTACGCTTATAATTTGCGTGTTGGTATACTATTATAACAAATGAATTATTTATTTATCTTTAATAAAAACTTAAAATGTTTTGTTTAAAAATAAAACACAAACATATATGCATACATATGTATGTATGTACAAATGTATGTAAATGTATAGAAAATAAAGCAAATAACAATTTATTCGACATCGAAAATATTCGGTAAACATAATTTTTGTTTATAACAAGATATATGTACATACAATCATATATGTTTTTTTTTTTTATTAAAAATAGTGCTTAAAATAAAAATAAAAAATCTTTTCTTTTAAGTATGGCATATCGGAAAAGTTTAATTTCAATGCGTATGTGCATTAAAAGTAATTTCATGAGTACATTTGCACATATGGATGTGTATTTACAGTTGCACACAAAACACCTATGCGGTTGTACTACAGTTAGGGTGACCGAACGCCCTGATTTATCAGGACATGTCCTGATTTCAGGGTCGAATGAAAGTGTCCTGGCTGAGTTTTCATTTATCCTCATTTTTACAAAGCTGACCCTTTATAAAATTTTTACTGCGTAAACATATCGTTAGGCGCTTTTTTTTTGTACATCTTTCACATAATAATATCCCTGCATAACTCGAATGACCGAAACTACAAAACACGTACACAATTTTTCGATTGTCACTAACCCATAAATAGAGAACCACTGTGTCAAGGTACAACTGGTTTGTTGCCAGAACTGTGGCGAATGAAGACACCATAAGATATGCTATTGAGTTTTATCCTATTGTACCTAAAGATGGTGTTGAGCTTTTGTTGGCGAAATGATTTTCACAACATCCCACAACTTTCAACTGAGAACTCTTAATTCTTACCATTTAGAGTAAAAACAGTCATTTCAAAACTCAAGTGTGATGGAAAAGAAAGTGATTGCGCTAATTATCAAAAATGCAGTGTCCTGATTTTTCCTTCGACTCATCTGGTCACAATAACTACAGTGTACATATGAGAAAAATTGACGAGAATTATAATAATAGATTGACGCTTACACATATGTTAGTGTTTGGCCGAGCTTCTCCTCCGATTTGTGGCGTACGCCTTGATGTTGTCACACGAAGCGGAGCGGCCTACAGTTTTACGCCGACTTCGAGCGGCGATTGTTTTTTTTTATGAAAAGCGATTTCCCATTGCAGAAAGAAACTCGGAGGTTTGCCATTGACAAGAATTATAGCATTCTCTAAAAAGAAGAAGATCTATTCTGGATTTCCCTGAGAACTAATGACAAAGCTCAGCATTAAAAAAAATATCTGTGCGTATTACCCATCTCGAACGATAGGAATTTTTAAATGAAATTTTTTTTTTACAATTTCAATGCATAGTGGAAATATGTAAGTCATTATCCAAAAATATCGCTTTCAAATTTTGAATTCTTGGTTTTTAATGCAGATTTTGGCTTTGTGTGGGTCCTATGTTAATTTTGGGTTTCCTGTTTTTTAGTAGTTTCCAATATGTTCGCTGAGCTGAAAAAAAACTCAAACAAGGAAGAAATATACATATCGTCGCCTGGATAAAAGATTGTCGTATGTTACTTTGGGCAGGTTTTTGAGAAATCGCGATTAAAATTTGGATAGATTTTCCCCAAAATTCCCGAAGAATGTTTCTAGTTCACGAAATTCTTAAATTATTTCATAGCCTCGTTGCGTACGTCGTAAATTAGACTAAAATGAAAATGCACGACTCGACAACATTGGCATTGTCTATTGTCGTGCCGAAATAAATAGACGACGGAAAATTGTCGAAAACTATCCAGTGCTATCAAGTTTTCTCATTTAATGCATGATACGACTCGAATCTCAAAAACGACTTGCATTCGACACGACACTCGCAATGATGCTGTTTTTTCTACAGTTTATTATAATTATTAGTCAATATCTTCGGAACTAAAGGAGATACCCAAAAACTGATAACACTAATCGAAAAGCAGCCACTAAGTGATGGAATACAATAATATACGACAGGTTAGACACAGGCCGCCAAAACAAGATGGTCGCCACAGGGCGCTAACTTCGGCTTGTCCCAATTTAAAAGCCCTTTACGACGCATTAATTTAACAAAACTATACATTCTTCTTCTTTATTGGCGCTGAAACCGCCTAAGCTATGTTGGCCGGGTCCAAAACTATACATTGACTTTAAAAAATATGTAGAAATTCCAGTTTCAGACTGAAAATGCATTATGGCAGCTTTTTGGTATTAAAAAAAAGGGAGAAAAAGATTAATCAAAACTACCAAATCTTCCCCTTCTCGGTTTGGACTGATACTAAAAATAACTTTGTGTTAGTGTAAAAATGAACTTTTCGAGTGACCAAGTATTAATCGCAAGTACGGTCGAATAATTCACGAAACCATGTTTAAAAATTTAACGGTCTGAAAATGTTGGTTTTTTTTTTTTGTTTGTTCACTTCAAGAGAAATTTTTCCCACAATTTTTTTCAGGAAGACCTTTCTATTTCCTTCATTACTTCAAAAGAGAGTTTATGTTATAATAGAAATAATAGGTGAAGGGCAATTCGAAACTTTCCTAGTTCGAATTCCGTTTTGAATTGCATGCTGCTATACATATTTCTAAAATATATAGTGCTTATCATAACTATACGACACCCACATATCTACAAGTTTTGACCAGATACTTATTTTTTGTTAGATATTTAATTTAAACTATATTTTAATAAAAATAAAATTAATTCTATGTCAAAAACCATAAAAATCTTAGTTGCAAACTTTGTACAAAAATTTAAAAAATCAACATTTTCATCCAGAGATATGCAGAGATTTCTAAACACAGTTTGGCATATTACTTGACCAGGCCTAAGACCTGTTCTAGGCCGCTTAAAAAATTTGTTAAATATTCGTCATTTGGATAAAAGTGCATTTGCAAAAGATAGAATCTTACTTAAATTAGTAAAAATTATAGTTAAGTGTTGTCTTAAACCGAAGTTGTTGATTTCATTTATTAATAAGTTAGCCTTAATATCATTTTGTATATTTAAAAAAAAAAACATATGTAACTAAGGATTACAAATTAAATACATATCACATTCAAAAATATTCAATACGTATGTATGTACATTTTAAAGTTTTTAAACTACCTTTTTGCCTGCTTTATGGATAGAAATTAATTATGTACCTCTACGCATACATACATACAAATAAATACAGCTAAGCTAAGGTGTAAACATAAACATCTAAACTATAAAACTTAAAAATTTATAAGGACTAGCTTCGATGAATTACATTGAATGTTTATTTGTCTTATATATGCTTACATCATCCGTTATTCATGGTTGCTTTTTGAGCGGATTTTGGGATTTTAATTCCTTGTTTGGTTGGCTGTTTGTCATTTCTTAAGCAATAAATATACATACATATATCTATTCAAATTAAATAGCGTAGTACGTAAAATAAATTCAACTACATATATACTCGTTAGGGTGGTCCTCAAAATATCAACATCTAAGTTTGGCATGGCGCCCCCATTATTTTCATCTACATACGTACAAAATAAAGACATCCACGAAAATTTCAAATTTACCAAAAAAAAAAGGTTTTGTTGCCAGTTGGTAAGGCAACTGAAAAGAAAATTTTTATTACGATTAACAACTATCGTCAGTTGCTGTAGAATTAACAGTAACGGCAACCAGCAAGTGTTTGTAAACAAGCTGTGTATTTGAAATTAAAAACTGCAATGTTGCTAAGTTTAGTAAACCTCAAACATGCGACATTTAAGGTATAGTTCCAATCCTCTGGAGCTACCGCCTGCACTGTAAGCAAAAGTTATTGCTTTGAATAAAATGCCATGTGAATAAATTGTTCCCATAATTTAACATGCAAAACAAGAACAAATTGGGAAAAATTGTTTTTGTTTTGCATTATAATTTTTGGGAATATTTGTTCATGTGAAATTCGCAATTGTGCTTTCAAAAGAAGCTGTAGTATGAATACAATTCAATACCTCCGCTCCTTTGCTCCTAAATACGCATAAGTGTCGCTACCGGGGTTTGAAAAACTTAATATTGGGACTTATTCTTGTAAATTCATAAACTCATAGATAGAGTAATAGCTGGTCAAAGTCAAAAATTTTGTCGAATTTTAGCTATTTAAAAACAAAAAAATTTAATTTTTACAAAACCTACAAATTGGTTTAAAATTTTAAAATTTTCGTGGATGTCCGTATTTTGTATGTAGAACAAAATAATGGGGTACCCAATGATGGTAATATTTTACGGGGCACCCTAGTACTCATACTAATGTACGTATGTACGTACATGAAAAATAAATAGTGTGCGTGCGGAATATGGTTTATAAAGCATTTTTTTTTGCTATTCGCTTAGTTTTATAAATTTAAGTTATGTATGAATGCATGTAGTTAGTGCATATGTATTTGCACATATTTCTGAAACAAGCATTAGAAGCCAATTAAATTTTGTATTTGTTAGATCATGCTTACATTTATATGCACTAAATAGTTTCAATAAAATACAATGTCCAATAAAATATTTTTGCTATGATTAAAATTCACATCAAAGGGCTTTTTGCACACCTTTTTTCTTTGCTTAAATTTTTTTCTAATTACTTACACATTTGCACAGTGTGCAACAGTCGAAAGTCCAGTTCGTTCTTTGGGAGATAAATATGTATGTATATAAATGAATCTTAGCAATTAAATATACATATATAGGTTTTTGGTTTTCAAGAATTGTATCTACATATGTACATACATATGTATGTATGTACATTAGACTGCATCACCAAAAAAAGTTGCGATTTTTCCGACGGGATTACAAAATCTATTATAATGGAAAAATATTAAGATTTACGTGAGCTGGACCGATTTGAAAATACCTCCAAAAATGGAGTTTTTTATGAATAAAAATAGCTTCATAAAGATTTTTTTTTTAAAAAATCCCCTCAAATGACAAAACGGTTTAAGCTTAAAAAATTAGCAAAAAAATATTTAAAAAAAATTTTAAAAAAATTTGAACGGAATTTTTTTTTTTTGTATGTGGAGTGATGCAGTCTAATGTACATATATTGGGGCTGAGAGGTTGTGACGCAAATAATGCTGGACTGCCACACTCAACAATTTGTTCCAAGGGTAATCTATTAGCCAATACATATATACATAGTACATACATAAATACATACATGGAAAATATGTATTTGAATTTTTTGTTTGCTGTCTGTCTACAGTAGCGTTAGATTTATTTATGAACCCATTAGTCGTCAACGAACGTAGGTTTCCTATTTTAGGCTGCTACTAAGTTTCTCAGCTTAGGCCATTAACAACTCCTCGTGTAGACCTTCAGCATCCAGTGATTTGTTCGACTTGAACATAAAGTTGCTGTCACCTTGGCTGGAGGCTTGCGATTTCGAACTGGATGTCATGTTGAAAAGATCATCGAGGTCCTCGCTGCGGCGGTAGCTGTTGGAAGAATATGAGAAAAGAGAAAAAACATATGTACATATGTGTTAAAATTTGAATGCCCATACGAAGAAATTAAAACTATTTAGCGCATTTAGAAAATTTATGATACGATAGCATACTTTGAGACTTGCTACTCAGGTTCATCATATTCCAAGTATGAGTAAATATATGTATGCACATATGCAAGTAATTAGGTATGTATGGGTGTATTACAGCGAATTAAATTGAAACCATGATTGAAAACACAATGAAATGTTTATACATATATAATACATAACTTTGCCAAAAATAAAATGAAATAAAAATTGCAAATCCACTTTGGATCACTGCGGCTGGGGGACTTGTTGTGGTGCAAGCATTGGATAATCATGATCAGTAGAAATGATATTGTGTTCTGTTGACAGTTCGGGGAAAAAGTGATACTATTGTGTTGATATTCCCTAGACATAAAATGGAAAAACTACTACATCTGGAATCATTTTAAATTTTGGTTTTCTCAAACCGTCTTCAAATACACTTATAAAATGTCTCTCCCATGGCTTTCCTTTGCTGACATATAAAAAAATGTATGGCGCTCGCATTACTCGATTTACTATAACTCCAAGAATAAAAAATATAGTGATACTACTCAGACACATCTGTGTGTAGAGCCGGCAAAATAGTTTGAAAACTGAATTGGAAAAATGGACAACATAAAATATTCCCAATTTGACGAATTTGTATTTATTTTGGAAATATTTTGACATACATACAATACAAAAAAGAAGGTAGTATCAAAAAACAACTTTTGACGGATTTTTTGACATTTTTTGAAATTTCATAAATTGTGAATATTCTCTACGGCCTTGCAACTTTGATAATATTAAAACAATAAATCGGAGTATTAATCATTATCAGTGCTTGGTAATTTTTTCACTTACGTGATTCGCACCGTTTTTATTAAAAATATATAAAATGTAAAGGAGAATTTGAATCTCTTGAAATGTCATAATCAGGGCCGAAAAGTTTAAGCTTTTGCTGGGAATTGCTTATTTAGCTTATTCAGGGTTTCCAAGCTTAATTTTAACGAGCATGCTTATTTCAATTTATAAAGCTAAGTGCAGACCTTTTAAGAAAACGGTCAAGAAATATTTTTATATTATTTCGTGTGTGTGAATAGTAAATAGGCTGTAAATTATCAGATGTCGAAACTCCGTGGACACTATTCGTCACACACACGCAAAATAATAGAAATTTATTTATTGATCGTTTCCTTAAAAGGTGTGATCTTTATACATTAAAATAAGCAATCCCAAGCAAAAGTGTCTGAGTGACATTTTTTAAAAATATAAGTTGTACCTATATTTTTATAGTTAGTTAAATATAGTATTTATTTGGTGACAAAGATTATACATTCTTTAAATTAGTTAACTAAACTGCATTCATTTAGGCAAGAATCATTTCAAGTGCATTTACCCAACTTATCAATTATCTCAAAAAAATTTCAGATCTACTTAGATCCTTTTGACACCTTACAAGCAAACGAAAAGTTCGTCGTACACCCCTAAGTGCCCATTTCGAAAAAAAAAAAAAATGTTTTGCCAAACCCGGGGGATTGCCTTTTGACATTTTTGACATCTACATTCGGCAATAAATATATTTTTTTTCTCTTTCAGACAAATTTTTTAATAATAATTAGGANAATTAGGTTGTTCACACTTGCTTGGTTATCAGGTTATCTGGTTAAAAATTATTATTCTGTAGTGTATTTTATTGTTGTAAGCTGAATAAAAATTTGATAAACACATAACCAGATAACCTGATAACCAAGCATGTGTGAACAACCTACTAATTTTATTGCAAGTGAATGTGAAATGCATAATAAAGTAACAAAATTGCGTTGCAACAGATGTGAACACTGTGTGAATGCGCTTTGATGACTGTTGAGGGGGAAAGNAACATATAAACACATTCTTGCAAAATTCTTACGTTACTTTCTGAAGATAACATGATTTTCATCACAGAGATATGCGTACGTACATACATTAAAATATGAGTTGCTTTGGACGATGATCAATAACTCAAACACAGAGTAAACAATACAAAAATCAATAAAAACCTTTTTTAGCTTGTGTGAACGAAAATACATTGTTGGCCATTGTTTTTGCCTCAAGGCACGAGTGCTGATTTGTGTCCATCTGAAATTTCAGAACCAGCATAGCCGTTTACTAAAAGTAGCATTTAATCTACAGTCAACAGAAAATTTATGCAAATAAAGTGAAAAAAGCTATGTATTTAATTAAAGTAATTTTCTTCAATAAACCCAATACACATGCATAAATGAATGCATGAAGGAGTGTTCCCATCTTAAATCATTGTGAATGAACATAACTCTAAAGTTTCAGGCGGAAGTCGGTAACCGAGCTAGCTTACTGGACATAAAACAACTTAATTATTAGTGGTCAAGAATATTGATTGAATCTTTTAAGTGACCGAGCACAGGTCACAGGTAGTATTGTTCTATTTATCAATTTATGTACCTTCATATGACCCAGTGTGAAATATCGGTTCGTTACAGTAACTGGTCGAGGATTATAACACACATCGAAAAGTTGCGTTAGCGATCCCCAATGTGTCGGTAAGGGTTTGCAGAACCTCTCCACAGAGTTGCGGCCTGTACCAGGTCTCTCGTAAGGTGCATTTCGAATGTTACATGGTGTAATTTTAGTGTGGATTATTGCGTTACTATTGCTGTTATGATTTTGCTATTTTCGCTATCAAAATGAAATGCAATAGGTATCCAATCTCGCCAAAGCAATTTTTTCGTGTTACTCTTAAACGATTTGAATGCTGCCAGGTTTCTAGTTTCTAGCATACATATGTATGTATTTAATTCTTTCAGTAAAATAAAATACTCACTTAAGATTTTAACCAGCAGAAACAAATCTGTTGCTAAAGACCCCAAAAGCAATAAGATTTAACATAAAAAAAAATAAATTTTTATAACAACATAATTGCATAGTTTTACTAATGTAATTACAATCACTTTCACCTACACAAAAAAAGAAAACTTTAAATAAAAAAGAAATCGAAGTTTTTACATGCTTTTTATTTACATAAATGCTTTTTAGTTGTTTATATTATGAACGAGTTTTTTCCAATTTTAAAACATGACTACTTCTTTAAAACGCGGTTTAGAAAAAGAATTGCAGAATTAAATTCAAAATTTGATAAAAAAGGATACAACTCACATGTACATATATTAAAGTACCGGATAATTGCATACATATATTATTTTTGCAATTTATATTCAATTTCAAAGAATTTAAACGCCACTTGATTGCAGTCGTTATTTATAAGTGAACATTTTTGGGTTTTAGAAAGATGTTTTGAGTTTGAATTAGATCCTTACCTGCTTACTGGGCGACTATAGGTGGACATTGCGGGGCTGGCTGGATTGTTGCTTTCATTGTCTTCACTCTCCTTATTCGTATTCGTACTATTGTATAGATCGCAATTGTCCAAATATTCGGTGCGCAAATAGGTGTCGAGTTCGTTTTCCTCCTCATCATTGTCAATGTAGTCTTGTTCATTGTCTGGATCTTGCTGCGATTCTACCATGCAAAGCCATTGTGAATTGTGATTGCGGAACTTTTCAAGCTGGCAAAGAGTACAAAAGAGTATTTAAAGAATTCAGTAAATATTTTTTCTTAATTTTAAAGGCAAGACAATCTGCTTTCTATTAAAAATCAGATGAGTTTGGTTTAATTCCCTTTCGTATCATTCGAATTAATGTGTGGTTTTATCTGGATTACGGCCTTTCTTACCTTGATTCGTTTGGCCCATTCACTATCACTAATGGCGATTATGTCTAGGCAATAGTCGCAGACTTTTCGGATTTCGGCAT
>NW_016174504.1:0-10869 GCF_001687245.7 Rhagoletis zephyria
CTAATGCATGAAAATCCTAACCTCAAAAAAATCACCCGTTATTAATAATCGTTTCATCATAGGCTGGCTATCATCATCGTATTGTNAGCATCACTCTGTCATATGCATACCATTATTTATATATTTAAATATGTGTTTTTTAAATATTTGTTTTTGTGTCTTTGTAAAAATGTATTCTTGTTAATTACACACATTACAGTAAATATGTATTAATAATCGTTTCATCATAGGCTGGCTATCATCATCGTATTGCATTCTTTCCATTCCACTTTGAGTGCAGTCATCTAGTCATCTTTGAAAATTCTTTTTTAACGCTTGTTTATTTGTTTGTATGTATGTATGTTTGTGATTTCATTGTAAATACAATTGAAGAGAAGAGAGCCTTACAGTAGTCGAAACATTTAAAAAACAGAAATTATACGAAATAATAATCCGGTTGCTGCTGACTTTGCAAAGTCTCTTCACGATAATGAAGTTTTCGCAAAAAGCTTTTAAAAAATTCGAAGCGTACACAGAACAGACAAACGATGGAAATCAAGAGATATAATTGCGATTTCCTTAAAATATTTTGTTTTGATTAATTGATTTCACGAATCCATTTTAAATCACCATGTAGTCGAGGAATTTTCTTTTAATTCGGCTCCTTTATGCGCTCTTATGGCCAGATATAATGGAACGAATGGCAGAGTTCTACAATTTTGGGGATTTTTCGGGATATATACTACACTCGTGGACAAATAAAAAAGAGGTGCAAAATTTTTGTGCTTTTTTGAATTTTTGCTTATTTAATGTTTATTAATTTTGTACATATAAAAATGTATTTAAAACTTTGTACAAAAATTAGAAAAACTGAAATTTTTTTTTAATTTTCACCAACATTTCAAAAATTTATAGCCCATTAAATTAAGTGAATTCAAACGCGTTTTCATCAAAAATTTCAAATTGTTAATTAGAATTCTTAGAAGTTATTTTGGTATGCAGTTTTAAATACGGTGACTAGAATTGTTTAACATTCCAGGAGGACCAATTCTCCACATAAAGAAAAAATTCTGTCTTAACACATAAATAACGAATAAATTAACAATTCAAAGTTTCTCTAAACACAAATCAAACAAGTTACAGTGTACTATACACTGCGTTGCATAATTATAAGATCGCCTGATATTAACAAGTTTTGACTATTTATTTTTAAATTATTTAATTGTAATTGTATTGCTTGCAAAAGAAATTGCTTTTGTTCTCCGTCTTTCATCGTTCGACTACAATTTTGTACCAACGCTATACCTCGTTCAGCAATATCATTAACATATTTAATACATACTCTTAATCGTCTCTAAGACAACCAACTTCAGTGTAATTTTTAGAGAATGTAGTGGCCTACAAGAATATGCCCAGAAAAAAGTTGTATCCCAGTTCAAAAGTTATAACTTTTTAAATGAAAACAAATTCTTTTACATGTTACTTTCATAGAAATTTTCAAGTGCCCACCGACACCTTTCAAAATTGAAATCAAAACTTGTCCAAATCTCAGAATTTCCTTCTCAGTAAACAGGTAACTTTAAGTCCACAAATTCGATAGGAGGACAGAGAAGGATAATATTTTTGCGGAGGACAAATCACATCTGAGGAGGACAATTCTCCTCAAAGCAGGACGGTTGGTCAGCTTAGTTTTAAGTCTCCTTGAATTTTAGTACAATAAAGAGCGACTAGTAATTCGCGTTGGTTTTTAATAACTTTTTTTTTTGCTGGCGGTTCCACTCATTTTCTTCCCTATAAAGTATGTAAGAAAGTTTTTTTTTATATAGAAGACAAGCATCAGCAAAAATTATGTTATTACCGATTTTTTTTCTTGAAATTTTAAGTTTGAGATTTTAGTGAAATTACATTTTAATAAGTTTTTACAATGTGGATTTATATTGGGGATGTTATATAATGGGCTAAAATTATATACAAAATTTTAAAATATTAAATAAACAAAACGAAAATAGCTCAGACTTGTCAAAATGTAGTACGCCTATTTTTTATCCATGAGCGTGTGTAGTACATAAAAACTAGACCTTTCCGCTTTGCGAATGAGAATATCGGTGGCATAAAGTTCGATTTTGACCAAACTGCTAGATACATAAAAAAATTTAAATTTAAAAATATATATATTTATTGGGTTTAATCTGAACTTCTCCTAGCATGCTGTTTTCCCTCTTACTCACCCTATATAAATTTATTTTTGCACGTTCTAAGCATTTTAATAAACGTAAGCCTTATTAGAATACTCGCTTGTATTCAGTAACAGTACTCAGAACTCGACAGTACCCGATTTTAAAAAGTATCGATACTGAGTCGTCTCCAAAGTGCTCAGTATGTACTCAAGAATGCTCTGTACAAAGTTCGTTTTATATGTATGTAGTGGTACATATTCAGAAATGATTGTGCCCAGTTTCAAGTTTTCAAAAGCACTATACTTGTACTCAGGACAGTTAGCCAAAGTTTAGTACTATGAAAATACGATTTGTGGCGTGGGCCTTGATGTTGACACACAAAGGGGAGGGACCTACTCCGACTCCGAACGGCGATTGTATTTTTATGAGAAGCTGTTTTCCATACCAGAAATACATTCGGAAGTTTGCCATTACCTTCGGAGGGGCGACCGCTATAAGAGGAACTTTTATTGGTTTTGTTTTATTTTTGATGTTGGTCGGAAACTGGGCTCGAAGCCAGGCCTGCGGATTGCCAACAATGGATTAAGCATGTGGTTAATAAAAATATTTTTTACATTAACAGTAAGAAAAATATATTCAGGGTTACCGTTAAACCCGTAAATATTGAAAGCCGAAATAAATGTTCAAACACATTTTTAGAGTTCAGCAATAGTTTCGAGATATTGGTGAATTTTAAGAGTTTATTTAATTTAATTTAATTAAGAACTTATGTACCAATTTTTTAATACATAGATGCCTAATTCGTTGCCAGCATTTTCTATACAAGAACTCACTGATTCGATACATTTCTTTGAAACCATCGCCAATGAGATCGAAATTTTTTCGAACCCTCATCCGCTGTCGGGTAGTAATGTTCCACCATCGTTTTCTATCTCCAATAGATATTTTTAAAATTTGAAATGCCTTATGGATTTTAGAATTAGAAAAATTGATAAAAATTGTAATGCCATTCGAATGACTGTTTCTTACAAAATAAAGACAACTAGGAAAATTTCAAAATTAAAAAATTAGCGAGTCCACTACGAGTGTTTGAAAAATATATTTTTTTTTAAATCTCGGAAATTTTGAATTTTACAAGCTGTAACTCAGCGAGTTTATGAATTTTTACAAATAAGTTCCAGTAACATGTCAAATTTATCAGATTTCATGTTGAAATTTTGTAGAATTTTTGCTATTTAAAAAACTTAAAATGTTTTCAAACCCTAAAACTTTGTTTAAAATTTTGAAATGTTCGTTTATGTCCTTAATTTGTATATACATATGTATAACAAAAAAAGGAGTGTCAAATACTAAATTTATATGTTGGTATTTTAAGGACCACCCTAATACATATGCAATAAAACAAGCCAAAAGCATTATCCGGCGAAAGGGATTAGTCCTATGTTAGGTCATATTTTAATATTTTTGATTGTGTTTGTTTTTTAAATACCAAATTTTTTTGACGTGGACTTGACCACAAGTGAGCGATAGGTACCCTAAAAAAGAGGGTAATATATTCTTTCTTAAAAATTTCGTTCTTCGTTTGCATGGGTGTGTCTAATTCTCAGCGAGATTATCATCTCTAGGACGCCCAAGGGTTTATTTTATGATTTTTTTTTCTATAATAACTCAAAAGTTCTACTTGGAAATATGCGACCAGCGTGAAGAAAACAACAATTGCATCACTGTTGAAGTTTTTAAATAAAATACCTATAATTTTTTTTTTTTATTAAAACAACTTTGCAGTATCGCCTCAAATATCGCGCACTCTCTCTCTCTCTCTAACAAGCACACCGCTATTTGCGCTCACATCATGTCAATGTTGGTCTATTGCTCTTTGTAATTTAACTCGATTTAAACAATAATGCCATGCCATTGTAAAGCCGTAACAAATGCGTGTATTTTCTCATCATACATATCTACATGTTTGTACATGCGTCTCTTTCATCGCGACGTTTTCACTATTGGCTCCTGTCTCACTAAATTCACTGTGTCTCTGTCCATAATTTGCTTCTCTCCCTACACTCTCTCTCTCTCTCTCTCTATCTCTGTTTCCCAGTTTCTGCCACTGTCTGCCATGTGTGTGTTTTGCGCTCTGTAAATTGTTTGTCAATTCAAACGTGTTGCCTGCCTGTTACTGAGGCCGATAAACTTGCTGTCATCATTGCATCGAATGCTACCAACCATTCACTAAATATCGATATGCTCAAATCAACCAATCTTAAACAAAAAAAACCTATATTCATATAGGAAAGCACTAACATTAAATTTAAGGCTTTTTAGACATAATTACATATTCTCATAAGCGTACCTAAAACCAAATAAAATCTTCATATTTAAGGTGCAATGCATACTATTCATAAATTCGTGTACATAGGTTTGCACAAAAAGTGTTAGAATCCTAAACTTTTTTGTAGTATGTCAGTCAGTAAGTGAGTAACTTAATAATTTGTTTATTGATTTTATTCTCGACTTTTTCCAAAAATCCTACTCCAACACTTCAACTTCGCCTCTTCTCAACTCTCGATGCAATCCAAACTTGTACAATAAAATTTTGTAATCATGGCTATGCGACATGTTGCTAATTTTCAACAATCCCCGACACTCTTTGATTGCCAAACACACATGCAATAAAAAATAAAAAATAAACAAACAAACGAATGAAAAAACTGAATTCGAATTATGATTTGAAACAAAACGAATTACTGGCGATGGTGTAATCGGTATATTTGATCGATTTTCAATGGTTTTATCGATGACGTGATGACAATGATTGTGTGAATTTGATTTGTACCGATCCGATCCGATCTGATCGTATGTGATAACGATTAACTAAAGGTGGAGCGACTTTGCAAATGTCAGAGACTGGTGGATTATCTACGTTACCGGGCACGGGGGGCAACACAAGCGGCACACTAATACAATTGCCGCCGGATAACGCGCCGACATTTTACATACCTCATAGGATTCCATACAATACCAGTAAAGAACGTTTCCAATTATTTTTGTATTTACTTTAGAATTGATTATTTCTTTAAAAATTTTAACCAAAACGTGCAATGAGCGCGCTTTTTTCGAGTCGCTCTTTAGAGAATTTAATTATTTATAGCTATGCATTAGCATATTAGAAACTTATTTTGTACTTTCTTTGCTTTTGTTCACTACAGATAATAGTGGCATAGCCGAGGATCAAACGCGAAAGCGTGAGATACGTTTACAAAAGAATCGTGAGGCAGCGCGTGAGTGCCGGCGTAAAAAGAAAGAGTACATAAAGTGCCTGGAGAATCGGGTGGCGGTGCTTGAGAACCAAAATAAAGCGCTCATTGAAGAACTGAAGTCACTCAAGGAGCTCTATTGTCAAACAAAGATCGATTGAAATAGGCAGGATGATGACGACGACGACGACGATGCGGTTGGGACGGATGTGACGGCTTCGGTTGACTATGAGGACGACGCCGATTGCGATGGTGATGGTGACGATAACGACGCCGATGAGGACATTGTTGACGAAGTTGATACCTCTGATGCAGAGGGGACGTCAGTTGCGACAGCGGAAACCGCGACCAATACAAACTTTGAAACAGTAATTGCTAGAGAAGTTATTAATGTCGATGCGACATGCGAAACGAAAGCAGCTACACTACTTAGTAATGAGATAAAATACCATGAGGACGATAATAGGAGTCCTTATGAAGAGGACCTCGCTTTGTTGCGAACTGTTGCAGCTGAACGAAATGTTGCTCGAGCGAATAGTCACAAACTGCAATTGGTGCATGTGGATACGACTCCGTCTGCAGTAGTAGCAACAACAACAACAACAACAAATACTATTGTGCGTCGCCTTGTAGTAGCAAATGTGAATGCTGCCGCAGCCGCTGCCGTCAATGCCACCGCCGCCACCGTTGTTTATGTGCCCGCTAGACCTCCCACAAATTGTTAACCTGATTCGGCGAAGAGTTAGATTTGCATTAATTTTTCGTCTGAACTAAAAATTTTTGATGATAAACAAAAACTAAAAAAATCAATCAACACAAAAACACTCAAGCATAGAAAGTGAAGATAAAACATTTTTTTGTAATCTAATTTATATACATATGTATGTACGTATCTTTTTAGAATGAGCCGAGAAAGGATAAATACATTATAATTATGTAAATGCAATGCATTTACATATGTACATATTTATATGTATGCACATATGTATAATGACAATGGAAATAGTAAGAGTTAGATATCTATTAACGACAGCCCAGAAGGCTGTGGTGATTTTCGACAAGCTTAAGTTTACGGAACGACAACAGGATGTTTAAACCTTTTTTATAAAACAAACGTGAAATTAAGTTGCAATTCTTAACAAATGTTTTACATTTAAAAAATAAATTTAAATACATATATTTTTTATCTAAGTTTGTATGCTACTGTACAATTAAGTAAAGTAAAGTTGACGTAGCGCAGAGTGATGCAGAGGAGTAGCGAATGCTTTTGATACCTTGACGCTGTAGGAAATTATGAAATGCAACTAAATTTAATATTAAAAGGTTTAAGAAATACAAATTGCAAATCAAGCAAGGTTAATGAAAAAAAAAAAAAATAAATAAAACATAGAAGCACGGAATGAAGCATTATAACGTAAAGATTCAAAAAATTTAAATATCAAGCATGAAAAGTTGTAAATTATACAAAAATTTTAATTAATGATGTATATTTTTCTTATGTATGTTACCGCATAGCTTTGGATTACGTTAACCGATTTCTATAATTAAGGTGGTACCTCCCATACCAAATTGGTTTCGATCCGATCATTGGATCATGAAGAAATTAACGGTAATCTACATTTTTATTTGAGAATTGAATTCGGTTTTTTTTTACGCTTAAGAATTACTTGTTTTGTGAAAGAAAATAAAAGGATAAATGGTAGCTAGTCGCTCGGTATTTCCTTGGCTAAGCGGTACATTAACAACCATGTCCAAATAAGCGTGGTTGGCCTTACGCCCATCAACTTGTCATCTTCTGGCTCATATAAATTTAATGTGTTAGACAGAGAGATAAGCACACAAGCGTAACATGGAACGCGCCATTTTGGGTATAGTTATAAGGAACATTTTCTTCAGTGTTAGTTTAATTGCAGTATACCTCTAAACAAATTGTAATTATACAAATAATAGGGATTTAAACTTCATTTAAGCCGAGTTACTAAGGTATAAGCTAGCACTGAAAACTCATATTTTTTTTATTTGTTGCTTGCTTAGTTAGTTAAGTATATTTGTATGTATAATATTATATTATCAAGCCAACAACAAATTCATATGCTTAAATGCTTATTTTTTAATTTAAATTCATTTAAGTATGCAAGTCTACACTACATACATACTACTATTTAATTACAAAACTTTTTGTTAATATTGTCATTAATTTAAATAAAAAAGCTATGCCGAAGAATTGGCATAAAACAGAGTCAAACGAAAATTAAAAAAAAAAATTCTCAAAATATTTGTGTATTTAAATATTTACCCGCGGGTTTCACACCGGGTTTTTATACAAATATGCAAAATAATTTCAAAATAGGTACATACTATATATTTTTGCTTTCATTTTACTATGTATACATATCTAGCTGTATATTTTTTTCAAGCGAGTTAAGGTATTTAGGGCGTTTAATATTTTGGAATTAAAAAATCTTCGCACAGTAGCCTTCTAAGTTTAGCTGAAAATGGTACCAGAGATACGCCAGGATGTGCCACAACCGGTTTTTAATGTTTTCAACTCTAATTCAGTAATGTGGCACTAATAAAATACCACATTTCAGTACCCTAGCTAAATGCTTCCTGTGGTATTGAACTTTCGAATTTGAGATCACATGGGAGTTACCATACCTCTAAAGTTTTGAGGTTATATGTTATATATAATAAAAAAAAATCATTATTATTTCCGTGGAACAACTATTTTTCGACCACAAACAAACTATGCCCAAACGTGGTAGTCAAACTCCTATATTATTCGTGATCCATATCATTACATGATTGTACTAATAAGAAAATATTTTTATTTAAAATTTTTTAGTACGGAAAGTCGGTTTTGTTAAATACTCAATCATACTGCATATCGTTGGCTGAGTGGAAGATCGACCTATCTCGGCAGCTAGTTTGAAAACGCCCTATCTCAGAAAATTTTCCAACATCGTTCTATCTCAGAAATCTTCTCAAGAACGCCCTACTTCAGAATTTGATTGAAAAACACCCTACCTCAGAATTTGGTTGAATAACGCCCTATCTATTAATATACCATGCCGACACATGAAGACGGTTATCTCCTCAATCTTGCTCTGTAGCCCGTTACAGTTGAATTGAAGGAGCTTCATGTGGTTCGGGAGACGTGTCGTGATGTGGGGTGTAAGTGAGGTGTATGTTCTTGCCGCCGTTGGCTGTGTGTGCTGCTGAGGTGATTGCCGCCCTGTGGTGGTGGTGGGGGCGTCGCAATTGAAGTCTGCGACCGAGCAGCGCAACATGGGCCCTCGAAGTTCCCCGTCCAATCTCGCGTGGTACGCAGACCTGAACATGCCCTAAAGTGGCACCAGCCAAGGCAGGTGTTGCACTTGACGGATGTCACATTACGGAATATTCTGGTCTGACATACCGTGCAGATTGTAGGGGGAACCAGGAGTTGTTGACGGCGGCGTGTGGGTGGTGGTGCGGTTGTGTGTGTTATGTGGTCTGTGGTGGCTGTGGTACGGTCTGTGGTGTTATTATGTTGTTGTGTTGTGGTGACTGTGTGTGGCTGCTGTGTGAGTGTGTGGGGGTGCTCGGGCGGACTATGGTTAGCCGTGGAGGCTGCTCTGTTGGAGCAACAGGGGGCCACGTACGACGTGGTCCACTGTCTGTGTGTCCGTAGTNTGGAGTTGTGGTGTAATCGTCTTCGGCATACACAGCAGGTGTATATTTCTGGCCCAGGGTTTGACTCGATGCCAGCCCTGAGTAGGAGAATGCGTAGTGAATGTTGCCCTATGGGCGGACAACTTTTGAGATACTTCGCCGTCCTAAACGGGGTTAGATCGCCGAAACAACAGCCCTTGGTCGGGTGAAACCCGAGTCATTCCGGTACGTAGAACCGGCTGTCGTGGGAATGTTCACACCTGTCTGGTTATCAGGTTATTTGATTAAAAGCATTATTCTGCACTGTATTTTATTAGTGTAAATTGAATAAAAAGTATAAGCACATAACACCCACAGAGTTACTTTTCTTAAAATAGTTAATAAACATTAAATGAAAAACACATATGTATGTATGTACATATTTGCTGCTTGCATCTTTTTAAAGTTTGGCCGAGCTTCTATTCAAACATGTGGCGTACAAATGGTTTTAATGAGAAGCCTTTTCAAGGCACAAATACACTAGAGAGTTTTGCCGTTGCATGACGACGACCGCTACAGAAAAAACTTAAAAAACAGAAAAAATTTTAAAATAATAGATTAAAAGCAGCATCGTTAATTTTTTCCAATGTTAAAACTAAATGAATTTCTGTTCTCGATTTCGCCATACAAAAATTCTAAACAATCTTGAATTTGTTAATATCACTGGATCACAAATTTTAGTTTGGATTTTGTTCTCGAGTTAATTTTTTTTTCTATGGATACGTTTTCGAGATATTTTCAATTTACCGTTATTCAGCTTAAAACAAAAAGTGGTTGCACTTAATGACGCAAGAATGATAGAATACAAGATTGCGCCGATCGGAGAGGATTTTTGAGAATAACTTGTGTGTGACGTCACACTGGTGCAATTGCGAGAGAGAAATGCCAAAACGTGAGCAAGAATGGAAGAAGAAGAAAAAATGTTGCAAGGAAAACGTAAACAAGTTGCACCAGTGTGACGTCATGCAAACAGCGATTCTGTCAAATTCGTTAAGAGAGGAATAGCGGTCCGAGATCGGCGCAACCTTTGTATTCTCTCAATCGTGTTAATGACGTATATCTTACGAACCAATTTAACAATCTTAAAAGGAGATACGTCAAATCAAAGCTAATAAAATTATGCTTAAACCACATATTCATCATTTTCCGATAGGACTGATAGTTTCTGACAAATTATTTAATCATAACTTTTTTTTCATTTTTTAATGAAAAAATTAAAAAAAGTCAAACTTAACAGGAGAATTAAAAAAATAACAGGTTCTGTGCCGATTTGTGCTAAAACAAACAAAAAAAAAACTAGTTACTGATGAAGAAAATCGAAGGATAAATAAGAAATAGTGAGTGGTCAAATGAAAATGCGCAAAGATTTTTTGTATGAAATATGAGCTCAGGTGCACGTGGCGTATGCGTAACTTTCTTTGCTGCTCATTTTTGGCACAGAACCTGTTATTTTTTAATTTTTTTTTCTGTTAAAGTTTGAATTTTTTTCTTTTTTTCATTAAAAAATAAAAAACTGGAATGATTAATTAATTTGTCAGAAACTATGTATAAGTCCTATCGAAAAGTGCCATTTGCCATATTTTATATTAATATTTGATTGATTGAGTTGATTTTATTCATTTTTCTTACATANGTATAAGTCCTATCGAAAAGTGCCATTTGCCATATTTTATATTAATATTTGATTGATTGAGTTGATTTTATTCATTTTTCTTACATACATATACAGTATTGGCCAATACAATAGCACCCCCATTTCAAAGTGA
>NW_016174505.1:0-10867 GCF_001687245.7 Rhagoletis zephyria
TTTCGCTTCTGAAAAGGTAATAATGTCAATTGACTTTATTTCGCACCAGTATGCAAAATAGTGTCAATAGACCTTATTTCCGTTGATCTTGTTACCTCTAACCATTTTTAAGAACTGTTTTACTACTCACTAACTACACCAATATTTGTGGAGAACTTATTAACTGTCATATCAGCAAGTAATAGTGTTAACTATTCTTTCAAATTGCATTTATCTAACCTTAAAAATGTACAGAAGACCAATGGTCCGCTAATCCTTCTGGTGTAACTTTTTTTATAACCTTACACCAGGTTTAGTTGCTATTCGTAGGTACCTCGTTATTGTCGGGTGGGCTCAGGTTCATCTCCTCTGCTTATTTCAATGCTGTTACCATTCAACAGGGTGGAAAAGTGTTGCCTCTTATCATTTAAATATGTCGGTCATTAGTTCGCCGAGGCCGTTTATAATGAAAAGTTTTTGGAAAAACAACAATAATTCACTAAAGTAGAAGTTTTAGCTGATATTTCGGAGATTACCACATCTTCTTATCAGACTTCTTCATCTAGTTTACTGGGATTTGTACTAGCAACTTCGGCATACCGAGACAGTGTTTACTTTTTTAATTTTCTTCGAGATCTTCAGCGTTAATTTTTCGAGGCTTCAGCAGGCATTTTTCACGACATCTGAGCTTTTTGGGCACTTTTCTGAATCTTTTGGGGCTTTTTTCAGCACTATTGGGGATTTTTTGGGTACTTTAAATCAAAAGTACATTTATCTGTTTTACTTTCTCAAAAAAAAAAAATAATTAAAACTAAAAAAATTAAAGGTAAAAGGCAAAAGTAAACTAAAATTCTTAAATGAAATGCGTAATCGGATGCTCTACGTTAGAAAGGCTACATTTTTGGAATTTAACAGTTACAGTTTACTAATCCAGTCAATAAAAAACCTTTAATAACTTAACTAATTACTAGCTCAATACTAATTGACCTGTATTGATAGTCGATTGCACCAACTGAAACCCCGTTAATGTATATTTAGTATAACAGCATATAAGTAAGGTTTTAAGTTAATCTAGAGAAAGATCAGCGAATATATTGGCAATCAAAAAATTTATATTTTTTTTATCCATAAGTATGTATCTATTTTACTCCCTATTCGTAGCAGAAATACTTGTGAAAAATCAAAACTGTTAAAAAATTTGCGATTTATGTCGCTGCCTTCAGCGCTCTTCTCCCACTTTTATACCGTTTATACTCCTCTGCCATCTCGTATCCTTCCCCAAAATTGCCTTATCCTTTTTCCTCACACATTCCAATACGCTCCTTATACCCATCCATGCCTTTCACTTAACATATATGAACCTCGTATATTTGATTTCAGTTATCTAATTGGATGATTTTGTTCTTCTATTCTTTTACTTTTCGTTTTCGAAAATTATATTAAATATCCACCAAAAAAAAAAAAAAAAAACAAAAAAAAAAAACAATTTTGTCAAATCAAAAATTTGCACAACAACATCATATCTGCCAAATGCCGTACAGCTATTCCAGTCTCTCGCAAGCCATGCACCATAGCAGTAGTCGAAAACGCGCTTTTAGCACACCGCACATAACGCCCGCCATCTCTACGCTGCTCAACATGTCGAACAATGATCGTGGCGCTTTCTTGCTGAACAACACAGATGGCGGCGGCGGCAATAACAACAATTTTGCGCCTGATCAGCTGGTTTACTATATGAAAACCGCTTCGCCGCATGAGCTGGAGAATAGCAGTGTGTCCGGACCTTGGATACAAGGCCGTTCCGACACCAATATCTATACAAATCTTGCGCTCGGTCACAATCGTTACAAGCTCTTGCAAAACTACGATGCCAACGACGAGGATGAAGACGTTGACGAAGATGAAGCAATCGATCAATTCTCGCCTACTATTTACCCAACTAGTCGTGCCATTCCGATACCGCTTAGTGCCGGCAATAGCCCACAACATTTGTCAAGTGGTCAACAAACGCCCCAACTGCCAACTTCACCTACCATCCACGCGGCCTATAGCGCCGGTCCTATGACCAGCATATATCCATACTCGCCCTTCTATGGCAGTTCGCCGGATTCACAAACACCTGTCGGTGGTAGTGTTGGTGGAGCAGCGCCAACACCCATCAGAATGTCGTGCAGCTATGATCAAGCATTGGGCGCGAATTTCAAACGTATGCCTACGATGATAAACCAACAACAGCAGCAGCAACAACAACAACAACAACAGCAACAACAACAACAACAGCAGCAAAGTCGCATTGTGCCACGTGCGCTATCTCTGGAAGCAACGCCGACGGCGGGTAATAGTGGCACCACCACCAAGAATGCAGCAGCCGCAGCGGCTGTGATGTTTGCAACCTCGCCGACCGCATCATTGAACAGGTCAGTCGGACTGCCAATTGTTTGACTGCATCGTGCGTCGTGTGTGTGCCAATTCAATACTACCACATTTTTCTATATTGAATGAATTCGATTAGTAGTCGAACGAAATGAACAAAAAATTTGAAATGATTTATGTACATACGCTGAATGGGGCGGCATTGGCTGTTTGTTCTTTCGTTCGATTTTTTCATCTTCTATTAGTTGCATTACGGTTGTTATTGTTGTTAAAGAGATGAGCTCATTTGCATACCAAAAACTGAATGCACTTTTATTGTTGAATTGGCTTCTAGTCACTTGCATACTCGAACACTGTCTTTCCGCATCGGTTACATCGTACAAGCATTAATAATCCATTCATGAATGCAATTCGACTTCAGCTCACGTGCATATTTTACACGATTGCAGGTTGGCGGTTTTCTTTCATAGTTTTCTCATATATGGTTCATCCAGTTGTTTTTGTATAGATCTGCGTACATAAAGCTTCATCCATTCACGTGCTTTCACGTTCTTCACTGAAATCGCCCATTTTTGTTGAAGCCACATTTCACTTTCTGCATGTTTATATTATTTTGCTCTCTGTCTATCTGAATTTAATAGATTTTTCTTCTTCAATATTAGAAAAAAGCAATAGAGTTTCTTGCTAGCATAAATTGTGAATAACCTTAGTTTCAACGAAAGTTTGGTTTGAGCATGAATTTAGTATGTATATTTAGTTGAAATATATTTTTATAAAATTTTAATACTTACGAAAATAATAATTAGAAATAGAAAAAGAAAAATTAAGTTTCCTGACTTGATTCAAGGGCTAGACAAAATGAAGCTGAAAGTGGTTATTGAACCGCTTTAGTAATGGTAATATACATAGAAAAGTAAAACAAAAAAATTTCGTTTTGGTCGTCATTGCTGTACAGCAGCGATGTGCAGAGAGAGCTTTTACTTTGCACGCGCCCATACAAAATGTATAGAAAGCCCAAAAGAGCTTTTCCCGCGCGAAAGGCGGCTCCCATCGCCGCTGTATAGCGATGAAGAAGGCGGCTTGAAGAGCTTTTCTAAGCTTCAAATACAATTAGTATGTATATCAGTCACACGACTAAAGGCATTGAAAGTTTTCTATTTCGTATGGATTTTATATCGGCTTACGCCTCGTCCCTTACTTTACACTGATCAGAGTAGATAGTGCTTTACACTGTGCTTCCTCTGGTAGACATTTACTAATAATAAAAAAAAAANGGACAATTCTGGCTAAGTACAAGGGCTTTCGTAAGACAATTGAAAGACAGACGGCAAGTTAGTTGGAAAGACTTTTGTTATTCTGGCACAATAGTCTTACAACAAAAAACCTCTCTCATTCAACACTCGTGGTGAAAAGCTATTTTAAGGGATAGCACTTGTATGTCATTTAGCGCTCGTTGCTACAACAGTCGCAATGGCCGAGTGAGCAAAGCACAGGCGAGTTCGAGTTTCGTTTCTTTTAATTCGTATATTTTATTATTTTAAAAGGAAAAACATATTTCCTTTTTTTTAATTTTTAGAAACTTACTTCTTTCTTCCTTTAACAACTTCCCTGTCATATGTGACTCACGAGAGCGTTTTGAAATAAGTTCATGAGTCACATGTGACTCATTTTTGTGTACAATTTCGGACAATTTTTTTGGTGTGAACGGTACGTGATATTTTTTGGACGTGGGGCATTAACAAAATGCATTGTATGAGGACAGGGAAGTTGTTAATAATTTTTTTTTTTCGTTTTTTAGCTTAATTTTCGGCTAATTTTTTAATTTTATTGTTTAAAAAGACAAAATTTATATGTTTTTTTAATTCCATTTAACTTTTACACTTCTCTTTTTTATTTGATTTGTTTTTCCTTCGCTAATTTCGTTATCTTTAAATTTTTGTATTTTATTGTTTTTAGTGGAAAAAATAAATGTATTTGTTTTATTTTATTTTATTCTTAGAGACCTCTTTAATTTTTTTATTTACAATTATTGATTATTTTTCTTTTTTATCTAGTTTAATTTTCTTTTCATTTTTAGATTTTATTTTTTAAAAGGAAAAATATTTTTTTTAACTTAATTCAATTTTTAATTTCTTATTTTATTAATTTATTTATTTCATTTAATTGGGTTTTCTGTGTTAATTTCATTTTCTTTTAATTTTTATAATTACTGATAAAAAAAGAAAATTATGTTTGTTTTGTTTCATTTAATTTATATACTATTTTATTTTTTTAATTCTCTTCTTTTTAATTTAATTTTCTTTTAATTTTATGACTATGTTATAATAATTAAAAAAACACAATTTTATCTTATTAAATTTTTAAATACTACCTTCCTCCTGTTTGATAACATTTTTTGGTTTTTCTAACTTAATTTTTAGATTTATTTCTTTTAAAAAGAAAAAAATATATATATTTTGAATTTCATTTAATTTATAAAAATATTTTTTGATTTATTTTCATTTAATATATTGTAATTTTTTATTTATTTTTCATTTATTTATTAATTTATATTGTTTTAAAAAGCGAAAATAATAATAATGCTAAGACCTTCTCGTTAGCAGATATTTCAATTCGTCTTTCGAAAGACGGTAAAGAGCTTTCAAGATACATAGTTGCCAAAAGTGGCAATTGTGGCATAGAATTTCGACGATTTGCCCTTCTTCGAGATCATTTTGAATCGAACTTTGGTCAGATTTGTCTGAAATATAGGTGAAATACGTTCTATTAACTAAAATTGACGTCGTACTTTAATTGTAAGCTCAGAAAGATTTTTTTCTCTCGTTAAACCCATTTTCCACCAGTAAACGTACGTATAACTTCATAAAAAATCCCATATCTGACAAAAAACATATTTTATTTCAATGCTGCATTGTTACATGTGCCAAGTTGGCCTTTTCCCCCCTACAACAGTCACAGCATAATTTTATGATACGCAACAAAAACTGCGATACCAAGAAACACATGTGGTTAATTGCAAATTTCTTCCCTAGAAAATAACTATTGCGTAGTAAGTAAATGTGTGGTAATTCATACACTTCACAAACAAAGTTTAGTTGAGTTAAAAAGCATGAAGCTTATAAAAGTGTTGAGTCTTACTCAAAACACAAGTAAGAAGCCAAACACACTGCAAAGCGCAAAATTAGAGCAGCCGTTGAAGACCAAAATACTGCATGGCATATCTTTTGTTTCTACCAACAATGTTGCAAATGGTTTCGCTGTTTGCTCCAACTGAAGCACATAGATACATAGTATATGTATGTAGTATGTATATGTACATATGTATGTAGAAAAACAGACTGTTTAAGACTAAAACCATAGTTACCTACAAACAGAAATATTTTGTCTTCATAACATCAAAACATGAAAAAGAAAGAAAAAATAGCGGAAGTAGCATAAATAAGAAATTTTGATAAAACTGGCAATGATGTCATCTAAATTTGGCAAAAGTTAAAATGTGTTAGTGTATTTTTCGCTATATTCAATTTATTCACCACACTTACACATTTGGCACGCTTTCGTCATCGTGCTGTTGCAAATGATTGCTTTGTACTGTGTAATAGCTTATGCTACCAAAAGCCCTACCGGAGGCTTTCGTAACATTCCGAAATAAATTCTACGCATTACATTTCTTTTTTTACCACCCCACCCTCTCAATCACGTATCCACGACGCAGTTTGTTGCTGGTGACTTTTTAATGCTTCCCCAAAGTACATGCTTCCCAAGGAAAATACTTTTCATGTACATAAGTAGGTGTGTATTTTATGTTCATATGTACATACAGGGTGATTCAATAAGACCGGATTATTTTATAAATAAAAGGCAACAAAATTTGTCGAAATGATTTTACTTCATAGATTTTTTTACAGATGAATTCTGGCTAAGATAGTTGCAATGCTTTTGTAAGATAATTTTTTAATTTAATTGGATTTTAAATTTTAGATTTTATTGATTTAAAAAGAAAAATATATTTTTAATTTCATTTAGTTTTTAGAAAGTTATTTTATGTATCTTTTTCTTTTGTAATTAAATTTTTGCCTTTTAATGTTTAGATGGAGAATACTTTTTTTTCCTTTAACTTTTAGGAACTTACAGCCGGTTTCACCAGCAGTTTAAGTGGCAAATGATTTTTTATTTTCTGTCAATTTCTTCTGTCAACCCTTGAATCACCCTATATACTTAACTGTTGTTTATAAATATTTGCCGTTTGTTGTGGCGCATCAAAATAAAAATTTAATAAGTATGACGTGTCCCTTCTTCACTCAGTGTGTCGCAGTTAAATGGCCCCTTCAGGATGATGGTTGTAGGGGTGCGACTTTAAATGAGTTGAATGGCTGCGTTGAACTTAATGCGCTTTCAATTTTATTTTTTTCGTGATTGATGTTTTCAAACTTTGCTTAATTATGGTTGACACTCGTTAGTAGTTTCCAAAATGTGACATAAAGAGTTATTTAAAACATGCAAATGGTTGTATAGCTGTCTAGCTCCTAAGTTTAGTATGTGATTAATTATACTGTTGGCAAAGAAACTATCGAATGCTTAAAAGCAAGCAATAATCGTTCGTTACATATTTGAAGACAGTCCGCAAACTCTAGAGTAGGTGGATCTGTTATCGATGCCTTTAACTGATTTTTAACACCCTTCTCTTTGAAAAGTTCTTGGAAGCATTCTAAACTAAAACCCTTATTCCCCTTCCGTCGGGCAATTTGAGTTTGTCATCGACTTTTACTGATATTTATTTTTTCTTAAGGATCGTAATGTGGATTCATAACATAAAGGATGCCACTTGCGTTCTCGTACGACTACTCACTAATTGACCTTTGCGGTGTTTAGTACTCACATATTTTAGTTCATAAGCGCTGCTTTTTTTTGTAATCCGGCCTTTGCTCATAGGTTAGTTAGTTAGTTGTTGGGTGTAACAGAACAACAGACACTGCGATCTGAGAAATCTTTTGTAAAGAGAGATCCCTAACCCAATGTGGCCAAGAAGCTTTCAAATGGATCAATTCATCATCTTCAAAGCAGAGCCGGCATTCCGACTCTCTGCGCACACCTAGTCAGATACCCAGAAAGTAGGCTGATGTCATTTCTATTTTCTAAAATAATATCCGTTCTGCTTAAAGGGTGGCCGGCATATTTTTGGCGCCCTTCAAACCCTTTTCAAGATTTAATTTTTCGCAGTTTGGAATTGTGACTATTTCAGTCTGAAACACCGTAGGCTATTTGCCCATTGAGCCATTCGCCAAGTTTGGTTCTCGGTCCAAAAATACCTGTACCTGCTCCATCCTTGTACGTAGGCGCGGTTTTAGAGTAAAAAGCACCGGTATGCGTTCTCTATTATAGGTAGTCCTGGCGATTTCACATGGTATACCCACCGTGACCTATCCCGGTAGGATGTGAGTGGACGTGCATACCTTGCTTTGACAATTCTTTAGCAAACCCTCGATAAATAAGCAAGCGTCCAGGCACACATATTTATGAGTTAAGTTCTCTTAGGGTAGGCCTTCTTATTCGAGGATCTATAGCATTCCAGATATGTCGGTTCGGTGTGCTATCCCCAGAGAGAATCGCCTTTTTTTACAAGTGTTGTGAGTTTATATACATACATAAATGCGAGAGCGTGGGGTCCGCGATGAACAAAAGTAAAGAACAAATTTACTAATACAAAAGCTATGTATGTACGTAAATTTTAAACGTGCCAACAATGCAGTGAAACCGAAAAATTATGCACTCGAATACTTTGGCTCAGGTTCAAGGCCAAATGTGCACGCTGATTGTTTCTTTTAGATATGTGCATACATAAATGTAGATGTGGCGTCCGAACTGAGCAACGAAAATTAATGAATCCAAAGGGAGAACTAAAATGCATATATACATAAGTAAATACATATGCACATTAGGGTGCATCACTCTCCATACCAAAAAACAAGTCGATACTGTTTTTCCATCGAAACTATAAAATTTATTGTATTCTAATAGCCAGTCTCACGAAAGCAATTTAAGTGGAAAGTGATTTTTTTTATTTGAATTTAATATGGAAACTGACAGAAAACTAAATTTTTCACTTAAATTGTTTTCGTGAAACCGGCAGTAAAACATCCGCTAAAATATTATGAAACAATAAAAAAGATTTACGTGAGCTAGGCACATTCGAAAATATAGTACCTAGAAAAATCGAGTTTTTATAATATAAATAAAATAAAATAGTTTTTAAAAATATTTTTTTTTTTGTACACATCTCGTCAAATCATAGACGAGTTTAAGCATAAAAGTGTTTCGGAATTCGATCAACGGAATCAAAATAATGCGGTTTTTGGAAGTATTTTCAAATCGGTCTAGCTCATGTAAATCTTAATATTTTTCTAAATATTTTAAATTAAATATAATAAATTTAAAGATATTTTACAATTTCAGTGAAAAACCTGCAACTTTTTTTTTTGGTGATGCACCCTAATGAACATAGCATATCTGTATGTAAAAGCGCATAAATTNTTGTACGAATTTTTGAAGATTGTATGTGTTTATGCTTGTGTGCGTTGCAAGCGGAGTGCAAAGCCCCATAAAGTAGTTAGGCTTGTTCCTCGAGTGTTTTATCAACAAAGGGCACTGACTCATTCAGCCACTCGTTCGATTACTCGTTTACTTACTCACTCCAAATGGGTTTGCGTGTGGGTTTGTTTGTTCAAAAAAAAAAAAAACACAGAAAAAGCTCCACTAACACTTACCGCGCATTTCTTTTTTTCTTTTGAGTGGCTTCTTTTCGCGCGCCACATAATAATTATCAAAGAGGAATGATGTCATTTTATATTTTTGGCGATGTTCAATCCGAACGGGAGCCCAAATAAATTGCAACGCAAAATATTCGCAAACACTTGGAGCATAAAGTAAAAGAAACTATAGAAATTAAAGCGAAATTGAGAAAATAAATAAAAGAGGCAATACACACATACATATAATGATGGCAAAAAATTCGTGACGTACAGATACTCAACTTGTTTTCAATAATACTTACCACAATTTAGTAGCTGCCCTACCCAAAGTAACATAAAAAGTCTCAAGTTTTGCCTCTTTTTGAAGTTCGCACTTATTTATAAAAGTATTTACCACTTTTTTTTTGCTTTTGTTATATTGCGTATTTTCCTTTTAACATCCGTTTGTTTACTTCTTGTGAATCGATTCTTAGTCCATGATAGCTACAAATACTCTAAACATTTATTTATACTTACATACACATCAGGGATGTTGCGAATATTTGCATTCGCATTCGTTATGCGAATGATTCGCATCATTTTACACATTCCATTCGACATTCGCATTCGCATCAAATGATACGAATGTTTTGCGAATGCGAATGTGTACATGAGCAGAGTCCACTCAAGCAATTTTATTTTCAATCAATTCAATTTTAATATAACAAAGAAAAGTTTAAAGTAGCTGCGGCTTACCGTTGAGTGTTAAGATTTTTTTTTTTGTTGAAGGTGTCAATAATTTTCTCCATATAAAAAATCGTCGAACATACTTCACATGGAAGAAAATGACTGACATCGTAAAAAAAGATTGCCAAAAATCAACGGTTACTCCCAGCTACTTTGAACTTGCACTTTATGATATAAAATTGAATGAGGTACTGCATACTCAAAAAATTTCACAAAAATTTAAATAAAAAGCTAGAATTTGTATGAAAGCTTGCTGATTTTTCGTAATGTGGCGCAAAGATTTATTCTTGGATTTATACAGTTTTCGTTAAAGAATAAAAATTAAAAAATAATAAAATAAATAGCCAAATCGTGCCCAATTTATGAGTTTCGTAGTTATGATAAGCACTACATATTTAAGAAAATCTCTTGTTTTAATTAACGAAGTTATTACTTCTATTCATTATAACATTGTTATTGCTGATTTCGACATTTTATTTCAAGATTTTGTATCGAAAATATTTTTTATAACTTTGCCTAGGAAGGGAAGCTGATAGCTCAAGACATTTTAAACACTTTTTTCAAAACTTATAAAGGCAAATTCGAAAAGGTCAAAACAAAAAGAGAATACAAAAGTTTCCCGCTGTGAATTTTCAGAGCTACATATATTTAGTATTCATCAAAAAACTGTACCAAAAAGTTTTAAATTGAAGGAAAGTATATTGTGAACTAAATTGTATCAAAAAGGGACAATTGTACCAAAATGCCCACACTGTTTCGCCTGCCTTGACGTTTTCATTAAATAATTACAAGCCGTGCACGATAGGGCTGTGGAACGCAACTACAAAATTGCCACACGCCACAAGCCCTTTATGTGTTAACAGCTTTACTGGCATTTGCATAGCCAACAGAACTATTGTCGCAAGAAAGTTTCCATACAAAAGGAATCAGCTGTGTCGCAAGGTGGAAAATTTTTCAACAAATGCGACATTTGCAACAACGTTGCAACGTTTCATGAATCCCGCTACTGTATAGCTTAGGCTTTCATCCAATGTTCTAAT
>NW_016174506.1:0-10867 GCF_001687245.7 Rhagoletis zephyria
TAATATCTATCAAGTTTTCGATATTTATTGAATTATTAATATTTATCAAGTCAACAAAATTGATAGCTATCAAAGCAAATCGAATTTTTTAGTGTATCGAATTTTTTAAAATTACCGATTGATCTATCAAAATTTGTTGGCAGCTATCGAAATTTGTCGGTTTATCCAATCGAAGTTTTTGGCTTTTTCAAAGTATATGGAGTTATCACAATTTCTAGGATTGTATTAGTTTATCGAGTTAACAGGATGTATGAAGTTTTTCGTTTTTTTGTAGATAGATACTAGGAGCTATCAGAATTAATTGAGCTTTCGAAATTTATAAAGTTATACAATTCATCGGATTATTGAAATGTATCGAGTTTTTCATAATGATCAATGTTTATTGAGTTACGGAAATTTATAGAATTATCAATATTTATCGAGTCGTAAAAATTTAGAGTTAACTCGAGTTATCGTAATGTGATGTGTCAAGTTATCGATATTTACTGATTCATCACAATTTGTTTGGCATCTATCGCAATTTGTCGGTTTATGGAATCGCAGTTTTCGGAATTTTCAAAGTATATTGAGTTATTCAAATTTCTAGGATTATATTAGTTCATCGCATTATAAGTGTTTATATAATTTTATCGAGTATCCAAAATGTATCAAGTTACCCAAATTTATCGATAGGTGCCCCGTTTTATTGAGCTATCGTTATTAATAGAGCTATCGAAATTTATGAAGTTATCGAATTTATAGGGCTTATTAATTTTTACTGTGTTATCGGAACGTATAGAGTTATTGAGAATGATCAATGTTTATTGAGTTATCGAAATTTATCGAGACATAGAAACTTAGTTGTCGAAATTTTCCGATAGCTACCAAGTTATACAAATTTATCGGATTATCGGAATTTGTCAAGATAACAGAATGCAACGAGTCGTCAAAATTAGTAAAAGTATCAACGTTTATCGGGTTATCGATATATTTTGAGATTTGTAAATTTTATCGATAATTATCGAAAATTGTCGGGCTACCGAGTTATAGGAATGTGGTGTTTTTTAATTCATCGAGTAATCAATATGTATCATAAATAAAGTCATACAACTTTTTTTTTTAAATTAGTCATTGCCTCATGACTTCCCTGTTACCCTAATTGAAAATTTTGTTAAAACATGGTCTGAAATTCATCATTCTATCAATTGGTTTTGACGCGTAATATGATGAACCTCCCGCATAAAATTGAATCTGTAGAGTTTCTCGACTCACTTGGTAATTTAATATGCCAAAATTGCTGAAACTAATATTAATGAAGAAATATTTGTATTGGGAATATTGAGGAAAACGTTCTTTCCAATTACATTTTGGATTTTGTTACACTGGCCCCAAAAAATTATGGCAGACAAAGCGCTGGAGGTGCTTACCAATTTGCCTACAGTAAACCTAGAAAAACATGCTCGGATAGCCACGGCAGTCATCAAATCAATGAATTCGGTGATGCTAAGATCTAGGGCTACACAGGAATGCTTGGCGGACCTATATGACATTACAACCATCTTGAAGATCCGCCTCATATGGGTCCAGGGACATAGAGATATTGCAGAAAATTTATGGGCCGACGAGTTAGCCAGGAAGGGAATCAACCTTCCACTCTGCGAAAATAGAGGTAGAATTGGGACATCCATGGCAACCTGCAAATTGATGATTAAAAATGGTACTATCCAACGGGCCAATAGGTCACGGTTAGATGAGGGACTTAGCACAACCGACCACTACAAATAGGTAAGAAACAAAAAACCGCCTCCCAAGAGTGAACACTTCGAAGGTTATGGCCTCTGTAACCGGTTACTGGCTATTGGGCAGGCACTCTTCGAGATTAGCAGGAAGAAAGAGTCGAATAAGTTTTATTTGCAGTTGACCAGCTTTAGTTAAGAGTAGAGCAGGCTTTTTATGTAATCAATTATTTAGCTCTCTCCCGGAACTATACGGTGTAGGAATATAATCAATACGCTTCATAAGAGCCTCAAAAGGGTTCCATGAAAAACATCAATGAGGTTTCTGTGTTTCACAGTGGTACATAAAACAATGGACCTGCAGGGTCTAAGTGAGTTGGTCTTTTGGGCTGACTGCCACGTTCAAGCTTCGACAATAACTGGCACTCATTTTGTACATAATTCCTGGATCTATTTACCTTAGGTTTCGTTGGAAAAAACGTTTACTTGCGATAGTTATAGGAAGATAGGCATACCGATTTTATTGGTAAATATGCGATTTCGGAATCCTTTTTTTGTATACTTCTCTTATGAAAGATACTTAAGCAACCATATACGTACTTAAGTAAATATATAAAATTTCAAAAAAAAAAAAGGCGTGATTTCTTATATGCTCCTTTTTTAAATAAATAAATTTACACATTAAATTGGCTTTCGGCCAACATTCAGCACAACTTCTTCATAACTCACTGATTTCATTCATTAAAAAATCACAATTTAATTAATTGATTGATTTATCGACTCAGTGATTCTCATACTAACTCACTCTCTCGCTCCAATCTCTCCCTCGCTTTATGCCATTATTATACTCTGGGACAGCCATTGTAGCGCATAATTATGAATGTTCGCTCGTTGCTCACTTTTATAAAATAAAAAGGAAAATAAATGAATATACTCGTAAGTGTGTGTGTGTGTGTGTGTGTGGTAGACCATTGCAATGCCAACAACAAAACGCTTGTGCGCATTGGCTGACTAACAAACCGCACAGTTGGTGAACAGATTCAAAAGCTACCAAGAAATATACTTAAAATTAATTACCCAGCGAAGAGCAATAATCACTGCGTTGCATTTGCCCCCGCGCGCTCTAGCAACCCCGCCAACAGTGCGCCACCAAGCTATGTAACGAACAAATTGCTGCTACTTGTCAAATAAGTAAATTTGTAGGCAAAATTATGGCAAGAGTAGCAGTGGTGATGGCAAGCGTACATAGCTACATACATACATACATACATACATACATACATATGTAGATGCTTACAAATAAACTACATAAATGATTTGTGGCGCATCGGATTGAAATCTGGCCGCTAAGCGGAAAAAGCGAGGAAATTAAAATGGCTTACAAATTGCAAATGGCAAATGGCATAAAATTGCTGTGCGCACACTAAAATACATACATCAGCGTTTAAAATCAAAGTTAAGAATGAATTGTGGACAAGGAAAATAATGACGTTTATATGAAAGGCTGTAACGGGGTCAGACAATGCCCCGGTTGAAATGGCCATTAGTGTTTCGCAACAGCGTTCAATTGCTTGGCTGCACTTTTGTGAATATTGGCAAATTTGTATGGTGAGAGTCTTGCATTTATTTGGTTGAGATTTTTGTAGCGAAACTTAATCAATAGGGCAAGAACATTAAGTATTGGAAGTAAATATATGGAAACAGATTCAATACAAAGTTTAATTATTTTATGTTATAGGCTCTGGTTACTACTTAAGATCCATTTGCATATATGAATCTGTGTGTGTGTCAATACAAATGTATGTCACGTGTGGAATTCATAGTTGCTGTTCTCAATGCGGTATGTTTTCCCACTTGCTCTGGTGCTTGGCAATTGTTTCACTGCTGGCCAAGCTAAACTGATCTAATATCTACTCGAACGACAAGGTCTGCGAAGATGACGTGCCCTGCTTCATTACAAGTCCTTCTCTATCAAATCATTTGGAGAAAAGTGCAAATATGTGTTCTGGTATGACTCAGTGTGGAGTGAGCCGGAAATTACTGGAGGCAGAGTTCTAGACATGCATGTCTTTTCAACTCCACTGCTGGCTGAGGCTGAGTTTTGGCTTAACCCGAATAATGAGCCTTGGATGAAACGTTATCGAATTTTGACAAATGGCTCCAAAACTGACGCTGGGTCAGGATCGCAAGTAATGGGGATAATATTCACTTCGAGGCGAGGTACATATTTGCCATCCTCTAGACCATGGACTATATTGTTGAAAACAGGTGGAGAAGAAGAAGTTCACGTGTCTGTAGTCATGGCCAAAACTGCACTAACTACTCCCAAATTAGTTAGGGGCATAAAAGTCTTCCGCCCAAATTATTGTGGAAAACATAACATACTTGTTTTACTCTAAGTGTCATGTAACTTAGGAGCACCTGGTAATGAGATATTTACCATTTGTGTTAGTTCCGATATAAAAAAGTGAAACGCGACATTTGTTTTCCATCTGAGTTTGGTGCCTAGAAAAATAGTCAGGTACTTCGTTGAGAAGGCAAATGTGAGTTGGGTTTTAGATGAAGGAAGGGAATCTGAATTGTGTTCATTCCATTTTCTTGGCAAACAGAATTATTTCCACTTTGACACCAAGTATAATACTGCAAAAAAATATGGATACGAGCGTTGGGTAGGAGGTATGCATGACTAAAAATGTACTTCTAAAGATATTTCACCAGAAAATACTGAAAATACGCTTTTTAAAATACATTTATGCTAGTTTTAAATACAGTATGTAATAAATAAATAAACTTTTCATAAATTGCACTTTATTTACATAAAACTAACAAAGGACTCAAACATTTTTAACCGACTTCCAAAAAAGGGGGAGGTTATCAATTCGTCGGAATAATTTTTTCTTTTTTATGTACATATGCTACCGCATAACTTTGGACCACGCGAACCGATTTCAAAAATTCATTTTTTTTTTTTTTATGGGGAAGGTGGTAGCTCAGGGATGGTCCCGTAATTTGGTGATCATTTGTTCATGAAGAAACTACTCTTAAATTTGTATATGAGAATTAAAGTCGGCTGAGTTTTTTGCTTTAAAATTATTTGTTTAGTAAAATAGTCTAAGAGCAGACTCCATGTAATTTACCAAAGCTCAAATTTTGTGCAGTCGAGCCCTAATACCTCCTCTAATTGTAAGAGAGACTAACTAAGCCCGGCAGCGGTCCATACGGCGTCTGGCAGGTCACAAAGGTAGCAAATTTAGACCAACTACGAAAGAATTTTAAAAAGTCTGCAATTTAAGTATTTTAATATTCGATGTTACTATTATTCGAAAATAATAATAGCAGACAATTATGGCGGTCATCATGATCATAGCAGACACTTTTGAAAATGTCAACAACAAAACATTTCAAAGTATTTTAACCAGGGACGTGAACCGGATGAAAAATATGGTCGGTTCGGTTCAGCGGTTCGAACCGTTTTTGCACTTTTGGATTGGTTCGTCAAAACGGTTTTTTTTTGGTCTTTGAACCGCGGTTTCGGTTCGGTTCAACGGTTCGAAAAACAAAAAAAATAACGCGCAAGTTTAAGTGTCAAGTGCAACAACGCGCAAGGTTAAGGGTCAAGTGTGTAGGTGTTACCATGTTTAACAAAAAGAAAAAAAGTGGGTCCATTTATCTATTTGAAAATTGGTTGAAACAAACCTTTAAACCTTTATAGAAAGTGGTTCGGTTTTCCGTTCGGATCAAACATTTGTGGAAAATTTCGGCTCGGTTAATGGTTCAGTTAATTAATAGAAAAAAGGGGGTTTCCGGTTCAAAACCGGTTCACGTCCCTGATTTAAACAAATCTCAAATTTTATTATTTTATTTATTATAGTATTAGAAGCCTGTATTTATCAGAGCAGACATTCTCTCCGGTAATAACATCCCGGCAGGCAACGAAACCTAACCTATAGCTAATCGAGTACACGTACACATATTATGTATACTAGACCGATACGATAGAAATAACTTTGCAAATTGAAAAGCTTCCTTTAAAAGGATTTAATGGTTATAAAAATTTTCGTCCCTGGCGAGTCTCAAAAACACCCAAAATCCTGGTGAGCCCAAATCAACGTTTCTTCATAACTGTTTTATTTATTACTCGGTTCAAAAGTGTGATATGTGGTTGGAAAGATAGTTTTGAGTACTGTATATGTTTCTCAGATCATTTTACCCTAGAATGCCTCCTTAACCTACTAAGTTCAAATAACTCAATTTCTTCCCCATTAAATAGGACATTGCCCTTCATAAAGCATTCATGTTAACTCATACGCCATGGCATCCGAAAAAATAATGAGGCAACTCAACGGTGGTCCAGTGGTCCAGCACAAATATGGTTTACATCCGATCATTGAATCATGAAGAAATGAATTCTAAGCATTAAAATTCAGTTTGTATTTGAGGTTATTAGCTTTAGAGGGGGTTGTGTGCGCTAATGATTCGAATGAGCTTTAACTATTTATTAGAATAATGTCGCTTGGTCATAAGATGTTCTGATTTTATGGAGTAGAAAAGCATATTTTTAAAGCTGACTTCATAGAACCCCTCACAGATGGGGTAAGAATTTACCGCTGGCCGCATGACACCGTTTCAAGCCGGGGTACCAATATTTGGGACTTTAGATATATTTCCGCGTTTAAGGAAAAAAATCAAAGTGCGTTTAAATTGTCTGGGCTAAATTTAGTTAAAAATGAATTTTATTTTTAAAAATATTTTCTATTAGGGACCAAAAATAATGGACCGTATGAATAAAAGCTAGGCAATTGCTTTTTCTTAAAATTTCAGCCTTTTACTTATTACTTTATTTTAATAAATCGAGTTGAAGGCTTAAAATTATATGAAAACGCATTTATTCATACATACATCGATATCAAAAGAGAAAAATTAATGAGGTAAATTATTTTAAATTTTTAATAGCTATATTTTACCATTTCTAATAAAATTTACATTAAAAAGCCTTAGTGCAAGTTTTAAATTATTTCATTTGGAAAGTATTTTGTTCTTTAATATTTAAAAATAAAACTATTCTCACTAGATAATATATATGGGTGCACAATTAGGGCCTACATTTTGCTGTTGGGCAGTAGCGCGAATTCCTCTTAGCTGAATTTTTTCGTAAGTAGATGCACTCCAAGTTGCCGTTTGTTTACGTCTAAAGATTCGTCAGAACTTACTTGCCATATATGTTAATACATTATTTTCATATTTATGTCATTACCACATTTTCCGCCAAATATAATACGAGTCCATTCATTTGCTGCCTCATTCACTTAACTTTGCTCTCCCTCAGTAATTCCTTCATTCATGCAAGCACGTAATCAGACGAGGCTTATGTTAGCAGATTTTTTTTTTTTCACAAGCACCCTTCTTTTTATTCTGCTTTCTACTTTATCGCTCTTCTTTCTGACATGGCTCTTTAGTAAATATTTTTTGCTCTTCCATGCCTTCAACTTAATTAAAATCCAATTTTGTGCGACGCTTTTATACAAGTACTGCCGCCAGCAACATGAACAGTGCTGAGGAAAATGTGACTGCAACAACAGCACTAACAATAACATCAAAAGCTACAATAACACAACACCATTAGTTGGAACAACGTGCATAAATTAATCCATTGCAATTAAGTTAATTACTTTAGCGAAGAGTCACTTTCATTAACTAATGTAGCAAAAATTCAATAAGAGACGTAAGTAGTAACAGCAGCGAAAGCATAAACAGAAAAAAAAAAATAATACAAAAAACTAAGTCGGAAAAAGAAAAACAAGAAACATTTACATAAAACGAGCATAAAATAAAAACAGTTCTAAAATACATATCTATATAATAATATCATTATACGATCAACGCAACGACAAATGATATGCAGCAGGCATTTCGAAGTGCTGCTTGATGCTGCTCTTAGGACTGCCCGTGTCGCAATGGACTGCATAATGAGCAACAACAGCGCAAAACAAGAGTGCGTCTGAAAGGCTACAGATGCTTCACAAGGAGCAATAAAATCAGCTGGTAAATGTCATTTAATGTCAATAGCAGCTTAAGAAAGCCGTACGGCTGTGCACCAGCTGGCAAACACCTTGAAGAAGAAACTAAATGCACTCGTCGGTGGCTGCGAGAAAGGAAGAATGGTGGCGCGCACTTGCTGTAATTTCGATATCTTGGAAGCGCCCTACACCGTTTTCTATTTATTGAAATGGTACGGCGCCATTAAAGTCATCGACATTAATATCAGATATACATACATTTACATTTAGGTAGCAGCGAGGTAAATAAACTCTCTTAAACTTAATAGGCACTAACGTAGACTCACTGCTAAACATATTTAAACTAAGTATTATATAAAAATGAAATTAAATTAGTCACTTCGAATTAATGGGTTCAAAGGCTGGCATCTCAAAGTATGTATCTGCTCACTGGTAGTTGCGCCTTAAAACGGGCATCTAGCTTGGAGTAAGCCGCTCGAAATAATACATTCACTGTGATTTATTTTTTTTACCAATTCTTTAACAGGGCAAGGTAGTAAAAAGTCTTTCGTAAGACAAATGAAAGACAGATGGCAAGTTAGTTCGAAAGACGCTTGTTGACTCTAGCACAAAATTATTTTTCAATATAAACGGCCCAAGAGCAATAAAATAGTTGAAACAAATTATTTATAAGGCCATAAATAGCAAAATAATTTAAGGACGATTATTCTTTAAAGTTAAACGCAAAAACCAACAAAGTTGCGACTTCAGCTCACAGTGAACTCGATAAAGAAGTCTGATGGGAAGATGTGGGGATCTCCGAAATAGCAGCCGTAACTTCTATCATCTGTAAATGGTTGTTGTTTTTCATCAGCACGTTTTATTATAAACGCCCCAAGCTCAATAAACTTGTCGAGTATAATTGTTATAAGGCCATAAATGGCTAGAAAAAGACAAATAAATACATATATAAATACCAGCTACTAACTTCTACTATGTGTAAATTATTGTTGTTTTCCACAAAATTTTTATAAATTTATTCAATATTTTCAAATTTGGTTTCAAAAATAAGAATGTTTTTTTTTTATAATTTTTAAGTAGTACTTTCTTAGTTTTAGATTTAATTTTATATTTTTTCTGTTATTTGTTTATTTAATTTGTTTTTCTTTTGTTAATTTAAATTTATTTAAATTTTTAAAGCCTTATTTATATAAAAATTAACGTAGCTTTACAAAAGATTATAAATTGAAAAATGTATGAAAACGTTAATTTATAAAGCTTTTTAAACCTACTTTATTTTTATGCATAAGGCCATTCGATTTTATTTCTTAAAAAAGAAAAATATATTTTTTTTACTTCACTTCATTTTTAGAATTATATTTTGATTTGTTCCTTTTTAATTTAATTAACTTTTAATTTTAAGATTTGGTTTTAGAAATAAAAATATTTATTTTTTCAATTTAAGTACTATTTTTTCTATTTTTATTTTTTGTCTTTCGGAAGACTGCAGTGAGTTGAAAGACAATCTACGTTTAATACTGCTAATATGGACTGGCAGGCAAATTTAGTATTAAACTTGTGGTTGTGTGGAGGCTTTGAAACCTTCTCTTCAAATTTACACTCATCTGTGAACCGATTGCCACAATTCGCAGAAAGGAGAAACAAGAGCAGCCCGCCACGATATTTAAATTATGTTTGGTGACTTTAACGCTAAGGTCATTCGCATTGGTCTAGTAATCGGAAAACTCAGTCTCAAGGTGTCCACCGATCATAGCAATAAGAACCATATTGATCACATTGTGATTGATGAGGATTTCTACCTTACAGAAATTAAGGCTCGCATGACCCTATGTGCATTACGCAATGTATGATACAAATTCACGAAAGATCGACGTTTCCAAGCGGCAGCCATAAGAAACCGATTTTGATCTGGCCCAAACAAGCAACTCCTCGTAGCCTTGCATTAGAGGCGGCTGATTGTTACACGAGGGGCAACCAAGCTTTACCCCGCGAAAGGAGGAGTCAGAACAGTCATAAAAGGATAATGCGAGTGGGTGTGTGCAGAGATCGAGATGCTAGCAGACAGGAAAATTCTGTTGGAAAAAAGATATGGTAACAGTCGCCTAAAGGCGACTGAGATTTAATAAGCACTTATCGATGGACTTGAATTACGACAGAGATTACGTGCCTAATTTGAGAGCATTCTGTTTTTTTTTGTCGTCTAACTTTCATTACTCAGTATTTTAAATCGTTGGCAAACTCTTTAAAGCATTTGATGTGCCGCTTGCCTGCTTGTTTCTCATAGATATTTCTACTGAGGCCAAATACTGACAATCTGCTCTTCACCCATCAAGAACGCCTCCATTAATATTATGAATTTTTTTTTTAAAGTTGGAGGATAGTTACCAGCGCAGAAGTCCACGAAAGTGGGAAAAGCTACAGGGCTACAGAGAGAAGGCGAAAACCAACTAAAGGACTAATAGGGAAGGTGCCTCTACCAGACTGGTTGACATTACCGCCATCCAAGAAATGCGAAGGACGGGGCAAGGCAAGNCTATGTAGTACTAGGTTCCAGTATAAAAAGAGCCACCAAGCTACATGGTTGTCTCCAGATCGAAAAACGAGAAACCAAATCGATCATGTTGTGATAGACGAAAGGCATACTTCCAGTGTCTTAGACGTACCCACACTCCGAGGGCCAAACATCGACTCGGACTACGATCTTGTTGCAGCCAAGATACGCACCTGCCTCTGTGCAGAAAAAAATTTGCGCCCAACAATGCAAGGAAAGCTTAACATCGAAAAGCTGCAATCACAACAGACGGTCAATTTATTCGCCACTCGACTCTCACACCTTCTCTCTGAAAGCACTCTTCAACAAACCGACATACGCGAGCAGAGGAGCCTAGGAGCTCACTAAGTACCGCCGCCGAAGAAACAGTCGGTTTTCAGTGAGCCCGAAAAAACAACTGGTATGATGAGGAGTATCAAGAAGCGGCAGAGAAAAAAGATGTTGCCTACAAGGCCACGCTGCGATCGGGCGCAACGCGGGCGACATGGGACCGTTATAGGGAAACGAAGAGGGAAGCGAAACGCATTTGTCGCATTAAGAAGGGAGAGGACGAAATACGTGAGTGCGAAAAGCTTGAAATGCTG
>NW_016174508.1:0-10866 GCF_001687245.7 Rhagoletis zephyria
TATAAATTGTTGAATATAATTGTTATAAGGCCAAAAAAATAACAAAAACTATCATTTGTAATGCTAAATAATATAAATTTATGCATTCGCGTAAACTGTAAATGGATAGCCCTTCTAGATGTCATGCAAGAAAGCACTTTTTTCAGCCCTTCTTAGGTAGGCCCCTTAGAATGGCGTTACTTAAGAAGGCCTACCTAAATTATCTTCTGGGTAGGTAAGAATTCGATCGGATAGAAATTAGGATAATTGTTCTAACTAGTCGAAAGAACTTATGTTATCATGATTTAAAAAGGGCGTATCTCCCGAGAAAGAAATCCTCCAATAATTAACTCTCAGGGAGTAGCATTTTCCCAGAAAATTTGGGAGGAGAAAATTCGAACTTCGCAAGAGTTGTTTAACACTTTTTTGACAACTCAACTAAGCCATTTAATATAAAAAATCCTCAGGGAATTTGTATTCATAATAGGAGGAAAGGGAAAAGAGAGAAAACTCCCAGGGAGTTTCTGTTCAGAATCGGCCTGCTTATATACAGAAACTATTATTTGCACTGAGTTAAGTGTAAATGCAAACATGTAACGAAAAAGCGACACAATCGTTTTCTAATTCCATACTCCAGTGATATGAAAACGCGAGAGAGGAAGGGACGTGATTTAGTTGGTTTTTAAGATAAGATAAAAAGTATGACAAAGATAAATATGAAGATGATGATACAGATACAGATAAATATAAAAGTACAGATACAGATAAGCATACGATTAAGATTAACAACAAGATTAACAGCCTTATCACAAGTTTAATTTTCGCCCGAACCGGTTCACTTTTCGTTTCCATGTGTTTACTATGGGCGGATGAACAATTTTCGGGTGAATAAGCTTCAGCAGTTACTAAAATATCGCAGTTTTCGTATTTTCGAAAATTACCGATATATGGGAGGTAGGCGTGGTTCAAAAAAAAGGAGGAGGTTATCATTCTGAGCATTTATGTAAACATTTGTATATACATATCTAACTCTCTTCCAATAGGGTGTTACAAACACNTCAAAAAAAAGGAGGAGGTTATCATTCTGAGCATTTATGTAAACATTTGTATATACATATCTAACTCTCTTCCAATAGGGTGTTACAAACACCCGTTATTTGAACAAAGTTATAATACCCTTGTGCACAAGTGCGCTCGGGTATACTAAGAGGCACCATATTTTCGAAATTCTTCAATTCTGAGGGGGTGGCTGGTAACAAAATTTTTTTTTTTTGTACCACCCTAATGCACATATGTACAACAGGAAATCTAATAACAATAAAGTACAAGCCTATGCCATTCGAATATTTTGCATAAATACATAAGTAGCTGCAACATTTTCCAAAAAAATGAAATTGGTATTTTCTATGTGTATTGACAAGCGCGAAACTAACGCCTCACTGCCACCGAAAAGAAATGGCATAAAAATGGGAATTGGCATACGATGTGAAGTTAGTGAAGCGTGTTATGGTTTCCTTACATGTTAAACGCAAACCAGGTAAATAATATGCAGTAAGTGCTGAAAACCAAACCGTTAAAAAAAAGGAAAGCAAACTTCGAAAACAACCTAAAAGAGGTGTATGTACATACATATGTATGTATGTAACTTGGAAGGGCCCAAAAACTTGTGGAAAATCACCTCACTCGGTACGAATGTCTGTGAATACACTCATATGTATGTATGTATGTATGTACATAAAAAAATTATGTAATTTGAGTAGCTATAAAAATGTTGATCTTCAAATCTCGTGTTTGTAAATTTGTGCTGTCGCTAGCAACTAGTAGCAACCTTGAAGTTTACACAACCAAGAAAATGTTTGGAAAAATGTTTGTGCGCTGTTTAAATACCATAAAAAATTTTACATTTAATTTATTGATCAATATGTGTGCAACATTTTTTAACATTACAACTCGCCGCAGTCAACTCCTTATGTGTCAGCAAAGTATCTCGTTGCACAGATAATCGATTGCACTTCTGTCATACGATGCGACGTTGCAATTACTTAACAATCGAGTTATGTATTTGCAATTGCAATGCCGGCAACGGGCAATCAGCTGGTAAATTAAGCCAATAATTTCGTTACTAATAAGTTATTGTGGTACAATTTTGAATTTGATTGTACTTTACAGAGTCGTATTGGGAATTGAAGGGAGTCTAGGTGTCTGCTAAAAAAAAATCAACTAATTAAAGAAGGAAAGCACTCGGCCCTATTACGGTTGTCGTCGTCGACGGCGATGTCAATTGCTCGTCAAAAAATAGACCTGGTTGTCGTCGTCGACGGCGATGTCAATTGCTCGTCAAAAAATAGACCTCGCAAGTCCAACGCCAGGTACGCTGACCACAGTATTCTTTCGGAAAGGTGTTCCTCGCTTAACTACTGCGGTCAGCAAAACCGGAGTTGGACTGATGACGGATATTTATTGACGAAAAAATTACTTCGACGTCGACGTCGACAACCATAATAGCGCCTAATGTGAAAACATAAAAATTAGTACATATTTTTGATTTTGAAATCTAACAAAATTGCAAATTTTTTTCAAAAATACCGTTAGCATTCTCTCCCATTGATTTCCACGTGACTAAAAATTTATATTTAAATTTAAATTTTTTAAAGGAATAAGAAAAAAACATTTTTCTGATATTTTTGGAAAGCCAATTCTAGCTTTCTATTTTTGAAAATTACTTTAAAATCAATATCTCAAATTTAAGTTAGTAAATTTAATACAAATTAATTTAAATTTTATTATAACCAGTGACGGAAAGCAATCATTAGGGCAATTCATCTAAATGCGTTAATGACACGTAACCATGTAAATCTCGTAAACTTACTTAATTTTGTATGGAAAGCCAGTTTATTTACGAGGTTTACCCGGTTAGGAGGCATTTACGCGTTTCCATGAATACCCAAATTATTTTTTTAATTTTAACCACAAAAATCAATAAGTTGTAATCGTCGTAAAATAGTTTTAACTATATGACTTTTATTTTTCGAGTTTAACCAATAAAGATTAAAGATAATACATACTTAGTACTATTTGAGTGTTTGTTTTTTCGCCCAAAGAAAATTACTATTGCTCGATTTTTAATTTTTCGCTCAAAAATAATGATTAATTTATGATTTTTTATTTTTACGCTTGAGTATAATAATTACTACTGAGTTTTATTTTTTTTCTTAAGAATAATGATTATTCAAAGAATTCAAAAGCCATACCACCGTGATTTCTGACGTATCCTTTTCAGAGGTAGTAGCGACTTCCTAACAAAGGGAATAAGTCCCAAAAATTTCTGGTCGAAAATTCAGTTGGTTGCGTGTGCATGGCCTCTGAATTTCATAGTTAAATCATTTTTTGTAGGTGGAAAAATAAAATTCTATAGTGATTATTATCTCTGAGCGAAACAATAAAAATCATAAAATTATCAGTATTTGTGGTCGAAAAAATAAAAATCAACTAATAATTATTTTCGTTCCGTTCGATCTCTGGAAACGCCATTGGATGCAGCAGAAGGAGTTTGAAAACCAGGAACTACGNCTCTGAATTTCATAGTTAAATCATTTTTTGTAGGTGGAAAAATAAAATTCGATAGTGATTATTATCTCTGAGCGAAAAAATAAAAATCATAAAATTATGAGTATTTGTTGTCGAAAAAATAAAAATCAACTAATAATTATTTTCGTTCCGTTCGATCTCTGGAAACGCCATTGGATGCAGCAGAAGGAGTATGAAAACCAGGAACTCGAAATTTAGTCAGAGCTATCGACCATAGTTATACTATGCGTAGGTGCATACATATGTATGTATGTATGTACATATGTAGGTCGAAAAATTACCACTTAAATTCACATATAAGCTTAGAAATTGCGTGTACTAAAAAGGTGAACTAATTAGACTTTTTATTCATTCATATATTTGGCCGCCTTGCAGACACAATGTAGCCTACTTACATATGTGTGTATCTATGTATGTATATACATATATCGGTCAATGTTGCCTACTTACATATATGTGTATATCGGACGAGGGTGTTAAATGTTTTTAGATGGAAATTCCGCTTTTATTTTTATATAATTATGCTTATTGTTACATTATTATTTTCTTTCATTCTCCATTGTTGTTTACGTGAAACGTTGTTATAACNTACTATGCGTAGGTGCATACATATGTATGTATGTATGTACATATGTAGGTCGAAAAATTACCACTTAAATTCACATATAAGCTTAGAAATTGCGTGTACTAAAAAGGTGAACTAATTAGACTTTTTATTCATTCATATATTTGGCCGCCTTGCAGACAAAATGTTGCCTACTTACATATGTGTGTATCTATGTATGTATATATATCGGTCAATGTTGCCTACTTACATATATGTGTATAACGGACGAGGGTGTTAAATGTTTTTAGATGGAAATTCCGCTTTTATTTTTATATAATTATGCTTATTGTTACATTATTATTTTCTTTCATTTTCCATTGTTGTTTACGTGAAACGTTGTTATAATTTTTTTTGAATTAAATTTTAATTATGCAAAACATACATATGCATTAATAATTATGCATAATTTAATAACCGTTAAAACTCATGTGCGCAATTTGCGGCAAAATGTTACGTGTTTCGCCCATAAGGGCCCANTAGATGGAAATTCCGCTTTTATTTTTATATAATTATGCTTATTGTTACATTATTATTTTCTTTCATTTTCCATTGTTGTTTACGTGAAACGTTGTTATAATTTTTTTTGAATTAAATTTTAATTATGCAAAACATACATATGCATTAATAATTATGCATAATTTAATAACCGTTAAAACTCATGTGCGCAATTTGCGGCAAAATGTTACGTGTTTCGCCCATAAGGGCCCACATTCTACCTATGTATTTATGTAAGTATGTATGAGATAAATGTTATTGAGAGCTCTTTTTTATTAACTGCCAACAAAAATTAAGTTCCCCAGGNGTGTTTCGCCCATAAGGGCCCACATTCTACCTATGTATTTATGTAAGTATGTATGAGATAAATGTTATTGAAAGCTCTTTTTTATTAATTGGTTAGTTGAGTGAGCATTTGATAAGTGCCAACAAAAATTAAGTTCCTCAGACATCGAAATATTTATTTGGCAAAACCTAAACCTAATGTATCAGCAAATGGGTACAAAAGTATTGTACAGTTCGAACGAGAACAAAATGAGAACAAAATGTACGGGAACGTTCTGAGAAGAACAGAAAGAGATCGAAACTTTCGGCAACGCTTCCAATGAAACCGAGAGTAACGCTAACATTTTCAAGGATAATCAAATAAGAACGAAAGTCAGGAGAACGTTCTGCTAGAGGACAAAACGAGAACAAAAGTTTTGAGAACCTTACGTTGAGAATGAGAAGGGGCCTGCGATTTTTAATTGTAAACCAGAATAATGATAGATCATTTCAACTTCCAGATAGGTTATCATTAGGGTGAACTGTCCATTTATGGAAAAATTATAATTTTCTGTGCAAGAAAATTTCGCGCCTTAAGTCTTTCGTTGATCTAAAATGCATAACTAACTTCCAGAACATACCTGAGACTTTAGTTCCCAAATTGTTCTTCCAGAGAAAGTTCCTTAAACTTTCGTTCCCGTTTTGTTCTTTGCCAGAATGTTTCGGTGAGTTTTGAGTTTAATTTTCATAAGAGTTCCAGTAGTTCAAAAANGATTTTTAATTGTAAACCAGAATAATGATAGATCATTTCAACTTCCAGATCGGTTATCATTAGGGTGAACTGTCCATTTATGGAAAAATTATAATTTTCTGTGCAAGAAAAGTTTGCGCCTTACGTCTTTCGTTGATCTTAAATGCATAACTAACTTCCATTCTTCGTTCTCTGTCAGAACGTTCCTGAGACTTAAGTTCCCAAATCGTTTTTCCAGAGAAAGTTCCTTAAATTTTCGTTCTCGTTTTGTTCTTTGTCAGAACGTTTCGGTGAGTTTTGAGTTTTATTTTCATGAGAGTTCCAATAGTTCGAAACTTTTTCGTCAGCTTCATACTTGGAATTTGCTTAATTTTAATACAAAGTTCGGAGTTCTTAAGGCTTAGACCATTTTTCCGGAATGTGCATATGTATGTATGTATGTAGTTTTCTACACTTACGGGTACTTGATTACCTGACTAGAACGCTTAACTATAGCTGCCGTTATAAACTAATCTAAACTTGAATGGGGTCCAGACCTTTCTGTGCACCCGTGAATCCGCCACCGATGTGAAAATCCGCAAGAACATATATAAATACATACACATTCAAAACGTATATACATATGTATGTGCAAATGCAATTTGTGGCAAAAAATTTGCCACCGCAGACACAGTGACGCAATTTTCGACATTTTGACAAGCCGCTTAACGCCAGACCAACGTCAGTCCAACGCCACCCAACACACTGCAGCAAGTTAGTCATTCATTCATTAAGCGAAAATGTCGAACTAATGAAATGGAAAAGTTGCTCTCACTAAATAGGTGTATNTTAACGCCAGACCAACGTCAGTCCAACGCCACCCAACACACTGCAGCAAGCTAGTCATTCATTCATTAAGCGAAAATGTCGAACTAATGAAATGGAAAAGTTGCTCTCACTAAATAGGTGTANGTACTATGTATGCATGTGTGTGTTGTCACCGCTCTCAGAGCGGCGCTCTGCATGCTTGGGGTGCGTATGTACACTTACATATGCATACACACATGTGAACAGTCAAATACGTGCGTAATAAATTTTGTATGAAAATATTATTTTTAGATACGAACATTTTTAAACGATAATCAAATATAAAGTATTCATTTTTACTATGCATTATTTCCCTCAGTGTAGTTCACTGGCTCCGTACAAATGAGAAGTGTGGCATGGACTTCCAATAGTCAAGGCGAGCAATGTAGGGGAAGAGATTGTTTAGATTTATTTACATCTTGCCACTTATAGTGAATCCGTAATGAGCTATAATTCCATAATTTGTCTATTTTCGAAACTAAGTGAGTAGTATTTCGTTACAGAGTTTATAAAAGTAACTGGCGCAGAGCGTACGCTGCTCAGTTGTAATGCGCGCATGCGCAGTAGCGGGTCGTGGAGTTTCAAAACAGTTAAGTGGCCGATTTAGCAGCTAATACTGCTATAAAATAGCAAAAAAGAAACACGNACAGAGTTTATAAAAGTAACTGGCGCAGAGCGTACGCTGCTCAGTTGTAATGCGCGCATGCGCAGTAGCGGGTCGTGGAGTTTCAAAACAGTTCAAGTGGCCGATTTAGCAGCTAATACTGCTATAAAATAGCAAATAAACACACACAGGCATACATATGCATGTATGTTAAAGTGTCTAAATGTTGCAAGCAACTAATAAAAGTTCGTAGGGCAGATGGAAGGAAATGTTCGAATTAAATAAGTATTTCGGCAATGTCGGTTAAAAGTTGCATTAAAATCATTGAAGTGTGTAAAATGCTACAACAACAACAATTATAAGAAATTTTGTTTTACGGCATACGATAATAAAGAAAGCCAAACGATAACGAGGTGGCACCGCAAGCACCTTTCGCCTCGAAGTTAGATACATAAAAAATTAAATTTAGATAATAAAATTTAAAAAAAATAATATAAAAACATAACCNAGCCAAACGATAACGAGGTGGCACCGCAAGCACCTTTCGCCTCGAAGTTAAATACATAAAAAATTAAATTTAGATAATAAAATTAAAAAAATAATATAAAAACATAACCCAGTGATGATACGACATAAACGCTCTTCAACAGCGTTTCAAATGCTAATACTAACATACCTGGTGGAGCGTTTAGCTGCGGCCAATTGGCGCCAAGTGAAACCGATGCATCTGCTGCGCTTCGACGAATATTCTGGCGATCAAATGTTTATGAGCATGGAAGCGGAGCATGTGGAAGACGACTTGCCCTCCAGTGACATACAAGCAATGGATCGAATTTTTGGCGGTAGTGTTGCACAACGGCATGCTTTTCCCTATCAAGTGGGTCTATTGTTGCAACGACCGAAGGGTCTATACTGGTGTGGTGGCGCGTTGATCTCGGATGAGTATATTTTAACGGCGGCACATTGTGTTGACATGTGAGTACCTAGAAGTTGGGATACTATGATGCCTCACACTCCTTGCCAGAAACAAAGTTCGGTTTATTTTCCCAAGCTGGTCATAAACTTTGGTCTATTCCACCAATTGGTCACAACAAAAAAAAAATGCAAAGAGAACTTTTTTGCCGTAAATAAAATAGGCGGAAAATTTAGAAGTTAGGATTTATCAAAGGGTGCTCGCAAAGATATTCTAATCTCAATCTTAGCTGCCTAAGAGAAAGTCATACAGCAGTAAGGAACAAATTTTTACGCTCACCGTGTGTGCTCCGATTAGACAATGATCTGTCAGAGGTCCCACCAAAAGCGAGAGGCGTGACCTTACAAAAAGGACCTTGCTACTGCGCATGTCCTTGTTTTCGCCCACCATTCGGTGAGCTTAAATGAAGCCCAACTGCCCAAGGGTGAAACAAAGGTGGTCCGTGGCGCTACATATGCTTTGGTCATTTTGATATCGTTCAAGGGTAGCCTTTCTCGCCAACTCGTCAGCCATAAGTGAACTCGGCGCCCTGATTGCCGCTGGGCTATCAGAGTAGCTCATTGAGTCCATCAAACTTTGACCAAGTATGAACTAGTTCACTGCTCGCTTCAAACCCTACAGCCGCCTTGGCCCGCACAATCACCCCTTGAGGGAATGTGTGTGGAGAAAAATTTGTCCGAAGCCACTACAGTAGCAACTGATGCCTTTCTTACTCAATCTTCAATGATAAATTTCCATGGGCCGGGCCCAAGTACTTGACACTATCAGCAAGCTGCAGGCAAACATCCACAATCGTTGGAAGATTTCCGTTGCGAATTTTGTGCTTCCTTCTTAATAACACCCGCTCTGTGTTACTAGAAGCCGCTGGCAACTCTTTCCGACCTTCGGTATAAACGCCATCCTTACGAAGCTCTAAGCCCTTGCGATATACCCAATCCTCCCATAATTTGTGTACATAAAAACCATCCGACCACACGAGCCTTTCATAGTCCCTGGCAGCTTTGCAGGTATGAAGGCGTCCAGTCCTGGAGCCCATGGCAAGCGACGATTATTCAGCAAGTTAGGGAAGTTTGTGAAACTCTCGTACCTAGCTGCGATGGCGGCTGCTCTTGGAGAAGGGTTACAAGGAAAATAGGCACTGCTAGTAGACCATATTCCTATTTCGCATCGTCGATAGCTAAAAGAAGCTCAATAGTGCGTCTATATCTCGAGAATCCATGAACCCTTCTACCAATTCGCAGAAGATTCTCCATAAAATCCTCTTCACTTTTTTATTTCAGACGTGCGGTTACCCAATCCAGCTTTATAAAGTCCTCAGTCTATTAAAATGTCCTCAAATCAGAAAACTCCGTCAACCACCAGAAGGGCTTCCCTCAGCGCTAACGCAGTATGGCATTATTTTTTTGTTTTAATAAAATATTAACAATTTAGGGATAGTTTCAATTAAATCCAGCTTACTAAAAATTCTGAATGAAGCCAAATATTTTAATAGCAACCATGTTGAGGCATCCCAGCTTACCAGTGTGTGTTCCTAATTTATCGATACATACATATGTATGTAATTATATGTCTTCTTGTAGGGCGAAGCGCGCTTTGGTATTCCTGGGTGCTCATGAGATTAAAAACGCCAATGAAGTAGGTCAGGTGCGCATTATGGTGAAGCGTAACAACTTCATTATATATCCAACGTGGAATCCTCGCCGACTCAAGAATGATATCGCTTTGGTGCGTTTACCCATACCAATTCATTTGATACGGTAAGTATATTTGTAATTAAAATGACATAAGAGATTGAAGGGCTCTCCAAAAGTTTTAGGAAATCATAAATTTTCTTTCAAATAAATATGTAGAAGTATTTGACACTCGTGGTGAAGGGCTTTAAGGCGGATTATCGCGTTCGAACGCTTCATTGTTTTGTTGGTTCCCTTCTTAGGAAGCAAACTTCACTCATAACGAATTCTAAGCCCCATATTACCTCGTAACAACTGAGAAAAATTCGAATGATTTACTATCACTTCCAAACAGCCGTATCAGAACCAATAGTTGACGCTTTGCCAGCGGCAGGCAGTTTCTTTGACCGCCTACGAATCGCAGAACTTTAGAGACATTGCATGCCGTGTTTTCGCCCAGCGATGTCTGAACCAACTACAATCCCATCTAGCCAGGAGAAGCCCAAAGGTTGAGACAGGAACTCCGTCCTCTCTATGCCCGGAGGGATGGTATTATCAGCCATGCAGTTTCCTGAAATGGCATTGTGTCCTGGTGCACAAATAGCTTGATTAGGACGTGATCTGAGCGACGCGAAAGGGGTCAGGCCATCACCGAAAAGTTTAAAACATATCATAAATAAACATAGTGCCTTGATTGCGACAAATTCATCAGAATAGATGTTTACCTATAATCGGTATGTAGTTAGTCGACTGCCTCTTTAATAGCGGTTTGCGGAGAATTTCTGACAGAACAAACCTGCTCGAACTCTACCGCCAAAATTCAACACATAGTTGCAGGCATTGACCGGACCTCACTACCAAAGGCTGGCACTCTTCCATTCACCCTTGCTTTTCACAGGAGGAAGCATCGAAAGCCTTAACCCCGTCAGTGTGGAACTTTAATAGCACTAAACCTCCTACCGTTCTGTACCGTATCACCGCCCGGTACTACTGTGAACTATTGCATAGGGAGGCGGTGTGAACACAGAGATCAACGTCTGTTACTATCTTGTTTAGTCTTGTGAGTTAAAAGTTGCACCTTGGAATTTA
>NW_016174509.1:0-10865 GCF_001687245.7 Rhagoletis zephyria
TATGCGTACTAAAAATTTCTCAATTCGATTTTCGTTATTACAAAATTGAGATTGCATCAGCAATGCAATTTCAGGGAAGTAATTTATTTCAAACATAATTTGCCCCAAAGTTTTAATCCCATTTGCATTTGTTTACATTGCCAACATCCAATCAAATTTATGTTAGTCTTTTTATTTATTTCTCTGTGGGGCTTATTTAATTTTGTTATGAGTCATTTATCAACAGCTTTCTCCCAAAGCTAGCCTAGAAAAGCTGGCTGTACGAGTCTTTTCCAAAAGTGAGTGATAAAAAATATCTTTCTGTAATTACGTAATTTATTGCGAGAATGTTTATATATATGTATATACACAGTCTCACATATGGATTTAAGTGTATAGGGGTTGTAACAATGAAAACTTTGAAAAACTGTAATAAATCATTTGATTGGTTTTGGGTGTTATAGACCGCTGGGTTCCTTCAATCTTTATAAACTAAACTGGCTTATTTTTATTCACTTTTCATCTCAGATATAAAGAACAAAGCATATGCCTCGAGATTAGCAGCTAGCTCGTTAAAATGCTGTCGCAGCTGTAGATGCGAAGAAGAAGAGGAAGGTGTGCATCACCTTATCTAACACTGCGCAGCACTTAGCAGAAAACGATTGCTGACGTTTGAAGAAACAGTACCTTGCGGAGATAGTGGAAATCAACAAGTGTTGTCAAAGTTCATTACATTAACGAAATGGTTCGATACTGGGCGAGTGGAAGAGCCCTATATAAAATATGGTAAAAAATTCCAATTGTACTCCGATTTAACTTTTCTGTAGTAGTTATATTTAGGAATAAAGAAATCTGAACAAAATTTTAGCATAGATTGGCAACTGCAAGGGGCGGAAATGGTAAATGTTATCCGATTATAATGAAAATAATTTCGCATCTTAGTTTTAACCAGAAAATCTTAAATGAAAATTAGATGGTCAAACTCGGCCCACTGATATGCCCACCAGTCATAAAAAGCCATTTATAAAAACCAAATTTTCTTAAATTCGGATAACATGAATCATATTTACATTTTAATGTAGTGGGCGAGAAGATTCACCAATATATGCCTTTTTTCTTCATTTTTCTTCTAACTACTTTCTTCCACAGCTTATATGGTGATATTCCATTGTCAAGCGTCCAGTCCATAAAATATAAACACAAAGTTAGCCGGCTATGTGGGACCAGTATAGGGAGTTGAAGAGGAAAGCAATAAGAAGAGAGAGGCCGAAAATTTTAGCAGAGAGCTAGGCGACTTACGGAAGGTTCCAAGACCGGGGCGAACTCCTGTAGATAGAACAATGGCGATCTAGTTACCAATGTTCAGATGTACTTAAATTGTAGAGGGACACTTTTGCACACTATTGAATGGCAGCAGCACTTAAAGTAAATATGTAGTGGAAAAGACCACCATGAACCAATCGATACCCTTGACCATGAAGAGGTAGGAATAGCAATTACGCGGCTAAAAACAACCAAGCTGATGGAGCTGACGATCTGCCAGCCGAGCTATTCAAGTACGGCGGCGAGGAGCTGATAAGATGTATGCTCAACTCTTATGCAAAATATGGTCAGATGACTGGAATTTAAGTGTGCTCTGCCCAATATGCAAAACTGTGACCCCGACATACATGCCTACCACCGTAGGATCAGCCTTGTAAGCATATGTAGGTCTCAAGGCCTTATCGAGCGTGTTGTGTGAAAGGCTGAAGCCCACCGTCAACGAACTAATTGAGACCTGCTAAATCCACCATAGACCAGGTTTCCACTTTACGCTAAATCTTTGGAAATGACCTGCCAGAAAAGAATCGAAACTCAGCATCTATTAGTCGACTTCAAAGCCTATACGCCGCGATGTCTGAATTTGGATAAGGCTATGTAAATTGACGTTGAGCAATACCATCAGCTCCGTCAGAATTAAGAAAGGCCTTTCCAAACCGTTTGCTACAAAACGGTGTTTCAGACAGGGTGACTCCCTATCATGTGAATTGTTTAATCTGATGTTGATGAAGATAATAAGAATTGAACCGCTCGGGAACAGTATACTACAAGAGCGTTCGGGTGTATGTCGATGACATCGAATTCATCGGTAACAAAAACCGCGAAGTCTATTCTGCCTCTTCCAACAGAAATAAATATAGAAAGAACTCAGCACTCATATACTCACCACACCTGAATTAACTACACCTTAATTCACCACATCTTAACTAACCACACCTTTCCTACAATCACCTCACCACAATCACCTAAACTCACCACTCTTGATTTCACTCTAAGACATCATTTCACATGACATAACATCCTATGACATAACACCACATTAAATCACATTATATGACAGCACATCACATGATGTGAAATCACATCTCATGATATGACATGACATTATATCACATGGTATGACGTCACATAATATGACATCACATCACATTACATTACAAAGATAAATATAAAAACAAATATGAACATCTTTATATACATATATAATCCGCGAAGGGATTTTTTGTACAGCATAAAAGATCTGTAACGTTCGTCCGATTTTCAAAAATTAGATGGCAAATTAAAGCGCTTGGTCTGTAGATGTGCAATAAGGTTTTACTCTTTCGAAAGGAGTTGCCATCTGATAAAAACTGGCATTCAAATAATTTAATAATCAATGCCATCAGATCCACACCGTTCGTTCCATTTTCAAAAGTGAGGTGTAAAATCAAAGCGCTCTAACTTTAGGTGTGCCATAAGGTTTAACTTTTTCGAAAAGAGTTGCCACTTTTTAAGAAATTAAGTTCAAAATAATACGAGAAGGCATTTTTTGTTCCGCTCAAAAGATCTGCACCGTTCGTTCGATTTTCAAAAATAGGGTGTCAAATTAAAGCGCTTGGCCTGTGGATTGGCTAACTGGTTTTATTTTTTCGAAAAGAGTTTGCTACATGCAAAACAATTATAATCAAATTATTTAATAATCAGTGCTATCAGATCAGCACCGTTCGTTCGATTTTCAAAAGTTAGGCGTCAAATTAAAGTGCGCGGGCTGCAGATGAAAATGTGGTTTCACTTAAGTGGAAATTATTTAGAAAGTTAAAGCAATTATTACAAAATGAATGTCTTGACTTCACTGGAGGGTTGCCACCTGTTTAAAAAATTAAATTAAATTTAAATTAAGGGAATTAGGAAATTAGGTAACGGACATAAATATTTATCACCATTTCAGTGCTAGGCGAAAAAGAAGGCAATAGTTTGTAAATATTTTGAAGAGGGTTGCCACCTGTTTCAAAAGTCGATTTCAGTTAACTTATATACAACAAAATATTAAAACATGTCAAACAAAAGAGTGTTAAGAAATCTTTAGTTTCAACAGTAACAATATTTTTGAGGTCTTTACAGGGGGATGCCATCTGTTAATAAAGTTAAATTTAAATTATTTAATAAACTTAGTAAGTTATTAAAATAGTGTTATCAATCAAAATGGTTTTGACAAGTCATTTTTTCTGAACTATATTTAAGGGGTTGCCACATGTTTAAAAAATCAAATTCAACTTAATTCTTCAGTTAATTGAAATATGTACCACAATGTCATTCGAGGGTAATTTAAGAAGATTATAGCTTGAAACTACATCTGAAGAGGGCTGCCACATGTTTAACAAGTTGAATTTAATTAGCTTATATGCAATTTATTTGAAATACGGGGGTTGCCGCCTGTTGGAAAAGTCGAATTTTATTAACTTATATACAAATTATATGAAATATTAAAATACGGTTGTCAATTCTGGGAACATTTATAATCTTGTAAAAGAGTTGCCACCTGTTTAAGAAGTTACATTGAAATATTTTTGTAAAAAAGATGAATTATCAAGAGATAGATATCAATCGAAATGTGTTTGAAAGGGCTTTATATCTGGCCTCTGCTTGAAAAATCAAATTCAAATTAATTCATCAGTTAATTGAAATTTGTGTCACCAGAGAAAGAGACTGAAAAAGACTTTAGCTTGAAAATACGTTTGAAAAGGATTTCCACCTGTTTGTATAGTAAAAAAAAATATGTTTTATTAGGCTTGCCACCTTTTCGAAAAGTCGTACTTGTCTAACTACATAAGTATATACGTATATTAGCCGTCATCGATTCGACACTTCGCTACTTGCTATGTTTGAGTTCGGGTCGCTTAACGCAAAATTTTGCATGTAAAAGCAACAACAAAGTTAGCTAGCACTGATAGACGATAGCGAGTTTGGTTGTACCTCATTGAGTTCATTCGTTTCGCCACTCGGTAACTGTTGGCGAATCGATGACGGCTATTGTACGAGAGGGAAATTTTTGTGAAGGTCACTAGATTCGCACCGTTCCTTCTAAGTTCAAGTATGAAAGGTGGCTGTATAAATGGGTTAAGATTTTGTTTCTTGAAGTTGGAACTTCTTTATCGGTACAGGGTGATTAGAAATTTTGGAGATATTAAAAACCGAAACTATGCGAGACCTTTCTTCACTCAGAAACGGCTGAAGGGCATTTAGATGAAATATGGAACTCGAATCGCCTTTAACTCTCATTAACATTTAGAATTCGTAACAATGGCATGGCTAACAACGAGCGAGTAAACTTTTTTGCGTAATTTTGTATGAAAACAATTCTAAGTCGGAGGCGAGATAAAAGAAATGAATCCATGTGTGTTTGCAGGAATTATTAGTGGTGTTCATTCAAACAAATAAATTTGTCTTTCGCATATATGTACGTATATTTTTATCCACCTCTTTTATATAAACGAGCAAAAAAGAATCTTTGTTGCTCCTTATCGAGAAACTTGGGTCTGGTTTAGTTATTTGTACAATGATTTTCAGTTGTTGTGTCCAAACACGTGTAATCAAGGGATTAATTTTTTTTAATAAATTCGGTTTGCACTATGCACTTTTTAGCAAATTTCGATGTGGGTTCTGCGCAAAAATACCACAACACAAAAAGGAGAATTCTACTTGTAAGGGCTTTAACCCCTAAACGCGGCCGAAGGCAGAAGCAAGCGCAACAGGTGGTGGACCTAACAAAGTGCATGTTTTCAATAGCTTGGAAGAAGCTGTTATTACATTAACTGGATTGGGAACCAGTTCTTCAGTCATAGGAGGAGTTCTGGTTTGTGGTTCAGCAATTCAACCAGAAACTGACATACATAGATGGGCCCATGGTTACTATGACCGACAGCTCCGCCTATCTTTGTGAAATCATTCCCATAGCGCGCTCTTACTCCGCTGCTATAATTGCAAATGCAATAGAATCCATCGTTTCCTTCAAAATATATAAAATCAAACAATTTTACTATAAATAAGCACTTCATGAGTGCTTTTTTAATTCCTTTCCACTTTGTTTTACTTCATTCAGCTTTCTTCGAAAAACAACGGATAGCTGGCAATGCTGCACATGTTTCCGCAAGGGTTGCAGCATGTGGATTTTTCGCAGCATAGCTACGAATTACGAATTACGAAAATTCGGGTTCTAGAATAAGGGGGTATATTTGTTAGCTGTCTGTACCTTTATTCAAAATTTCAAACCAGTGAATTACATGTGTTACATTAATTACGATATTAACTATATATGTAACGTAAGTTTCACTCCTAAATACAGTGTGGCTCAACGGCACTGACTATTTTATCATTAAGCTGTGTGTCAGTCAACAACCGCCAACGTTGAAATGGGTTTTATTCATTAAGGACCAAACATTTCGGAATAGGGTAATATTTACTTCGAATGTTTCACCCATTTCCGATTCAAATGCAGCTCGTAGCGTCAGCTCCATGATATGGCGCCGACAAGGAATATATAACAAACTATGGCCGATTTTTTGTTCCAATATCAGACCAACACCATTTAATGTTCCTTAAATTGAAGTTGTAGTGTCAAAGCATGCCGATCCTATTTATTTTCTCGTAAACAGTTTCTGCTATGTCTTAACTAGTTGAATTATCTAGTTTCGGAGCACCTAAACGTTGTTCGCCACTTAAATTATAAATTTTAACTGGAAACCGATCTACTTTCTTAATTCCAGTCAATGTTTTAAGCATTTCTCCATCCCAGTGAACGACTCCAGCAACTTCAAACTTTATGAAACAAAAATATTTACTTTTTTAAAGTAATTTTTTTTGTGTATACATATCGATGCCCCTGCAAAAAGCTACACAATTCAAAATTCAAAAAACGAAATCCCTTACTACTTTAAAAGGCTTATGTCTTAAATGCTCGTATGTACCCATTTGAAATATGATAAAAATATAAATTCGTAAAATTTCTAAACAACCAAACTCCTGGGTAACATATTCGCAACAAAGTTAGCTAAACAGCGACTGCCGGAGTTCTCTGCAGTAGCAAACTTCTATTCCACGCAATAAACACTAGCGGGTAAAGCTAAAAACTTTTTGGTGAACTACATACATTAGTCTCACAAAGAGGCGGAAAGGTTGGCTTGGTGATGGTTAGCCATTAGCAACACCAACAGATATGCTGCAGAGGCTAAAGCTAAGGCTGAGGCTGAGGCTGAGGCTGGCGGGAAAAACTTAATTACAAAATAAATTAGTTTTTGGCTAAAGTGTACGTGAATCCATTTGAGAGCGGAAGGACCGCACAATCACAAAAAAAAAAAGCAGCAACAAAGGCAATAACATTAAGGCAACAATGTGGCAGAGCGCACGTGTGCGAGCCGCATGCAAACGGGGCTAATGCGACAGCATTCATATGACAAATCCGCTGCGCCTCCTCCGCCGACAAATATGGCCAACAAATACAGCCAACAAATGTGGCAATTTGGAGTGAAAAAGTTATTATTTTTTAATGCTCCTTCTGCATACATACATACATACATTTATGGGCCCATATATACATACATATATTTTTATTAAGATAAGAAATATGCCAACTTTATGCTATGTAATATGACGTACACACATACAAGCATACATATTTATGTTGTTGACAACAACAATTACAGTAAATAGCGACAAATTTCGCAGCTGGAATTTAAAAAGGCAACCAACCTCCTACACACACGCAGAGTGACAATTGCTGAACGTTGGCTAAATTGAAAAGCGGCAACTGTGCAGCGGGCGGCGCAAAGCAGTAAAAAAGTTGCGGGACAAGGCATTTTTATGTAATCAAGAAAATTTACAAACACCATTGCTGACAATGCACAAAAGAAATTGTTGAGCAACTGATGCAAGTGAGAGTGCTTAAACATGAAAAATAAATATTTAAATTCTACTGAAAATTTTAACTTTTTTTATAATAACCAAGCAGCAAATCAAACAGGTTTAGCACTCGCACCGAGATAGCAGTAATGCTTCTGCGTCTATTTTAAGAATTCCGCTTACATTTGAAAGCAAAATACCGAAGCTTTAAAATAAATAATAAAGCCATAGCAACATGAAGCTTTAATTTTCATTATCAAGTTTGAGATATTTTTTAAAAAAGCAAAAACCAAAATTTTTCAGCAAAAACCGAAGAAAAATTGCTGATGGTTGGTTATAGGAGTTGCAGCATAAGATAAGACAAATTAGTAATTTTGGTAAAGGGGTATGGCACTGCCCATTTATGATAAAAAAATTTATCTCAGTAAGTAACCTCTTTACCAATCTCTGCCAAAGTCGAGAGAAGCATGTATTTCGTTAAATATTTAAAATGCATCTGAAAGGAAAATATCTAAGCTTCAAAATAAATATAAGTACAGAGTGCCACAATATCAGTGTGGTTTAAAATTTATTTTGTAATTATGAGGAGTTTTTGAAAAGCGCAAAAACTAACAATTTTTTTGAGAATAAATTATTGAAATTGGTAAGTAAAGTTGTATTTAAGCAAAAAATAAGGCAAGTAAAATTAATTTATAAAGGTTGTGGCACTGCCCATTTAACATAAAACGGTGTGTCTTAGTAACCAAACTCGATTGATGCTTCGCGTTCTGTAAAGATTTAAAATGCTTGTATGCTTTAAAATACAGTGACTCAATGACAACAGGTAGACTTTCTTTTTAATATTCTTAGATATCTAATATCTTACGAGCTAAATTTTTTTATTTTTTTATAGAAATGCCGTCCCAGCGAAGAACCAAAACATATTAACCCAACTTTATACAATTTTGGAAAAATCAACATATTTGTATAGCGCATAGTTTTATAACCCAAACAATTTTAGTCTTATGATTTGGTCACATTGATTTTTGAGAATTTTTTTGGAGACTGCTTTTGCGTTTTTTTTTTTATATATAAAAATTGCAATTTACAAAAACTGGCGTTGATTTTTTGAAATTTGCTTGCCAACAGTCTTCTGCATTTTATTTCATAAGAAATTCATGCTTATATGGAAAAAGTCCAAAAATCCGTCACCAAAAAAAATTCTCAAACATCAACGGGATATTTTAGCCGTTTGGAAATTGCACTTTTTCGGACTAAAACAGCATACCCAAAAATGTTTTATAGATTGAGATTAAAAAGTCGTAATTTTAATGAACATTTTTTGAAGTTTCCTAAATTTTGTATAAAGTTTCATTTATATTGGTTTTAGGTAAAAGCATACTCACATTATCGGTATTTAACACTCGTTTGCAATTTATAAGCAAATCAAGCAGAACTCAAGTAATTTCAATCAGTCAATAAATTAAATAGAAATCATAAATCAAGAACCAAATAAAGAAAAAAAGATGTTTCATGATTTTTTTTGCCAATGTTGTTGTGGCTTATTAACATTTAATTTTAATATTATTAATGAGCTTTGTACCACGATTATTTTATTAGGAAAAAAGGAAAAATCAACAAAGCCTAAGTGGTAGAAGTTACAGCAGTTATTTCGGAGATCACCACATCTCCTCACCAGACTTATTTTTCTAGACTTCAGCAGGGATCAAACCCGCGTCATCCTCCACTGTTTAGGAAATTTGAAAAAATGCCCAAAGGTATGCAACCATTTGGGGTTTGAAATCAAGTACAAACCACACACTCGTACATACACGTGCTATAGAAATTATGAAAGAAAATGTGAACGTACATGAAATAAAATTTTTACTTGCATTAAAAATTATCCTTGTACTTATTTCCTTTTTGGATTAAATAATAACTACTACATAATTGTTTTGTTGATATGAAAAAAAAAGTCTTGGCAAGTTAGTTTTTCTTAACATAGTCTTATACTCTGGAAGAAGAAACCAATATTTTTAGACACCGTGAATATTTTAATGTAATCTGGAGAGAATCCCTCCCTTAAGTACATTCCCGCTTATTTACCCAACCCGCCTAAGTACCTAAATTTTTCGTATTCCATTTACCCTTTTACTTATAATTTTCCCCTTTTAAGTGCTCCCACAACCCATTCGGCAAAAAAATTTTAAAAACTTAACGGTAATTTTTAGCCACTTGAAACTAAAATTCAGTAGGCTATAAACACTTCTGAGAAAAAAGTCTAAAATTGTGATAAAAATTTGATGCATCTTCTCAGTGTTCTAACAAATTTTAAGGTTAGGTGTAAAAAAATCACATGAAATATTTTTAATTATTCCTTGTGGTTGAAAAAGTACCTTGATTTTAGACTCTCAAGGAAAACAGAAAAAATTAATATAAAATTACACACAAGAAATGAAAAAGAAGTTTTCTCCTATCAAAATTTTTTAAATCAGTTTGCAGTAGGGCTGTGCGATTAATTGATTATTCAAAATATTAATTAATCATAAAGTAAATAACTCAATTATTCGATTAATTGAAAATTATGATTACTCAAAAGTTCAGTTACTCGAGTAATCAAAATTTTGATTAATCAAAAACAAAAATATTTGGTTAATTTGCTTTATGATTAATGAACATTATGAGTAAATTTCGTAATCAACATTTCATAGTACTCTGTACATATAAAGCAGTAGAAGTGGCTTGATATTATGAAAACAATGTTTTTGTTTTCAAAAATAAAATAAAACATATTGTTTTTCACTACACATTACACAAAAAGAAGTTACATTTTCCAAAGTAAACTATTTTAACGAGCAAAACTAATTTCTTGTGTGTTATTTAATATGGATTTTTCAGCCAAGCTCTTTGTAGAATTCCTCTTTAATTATTTTTTTCTAGCAGGTATTTAGTGTTTCCTTGGATGTTGCGTTGTCGTCGAAAACTTCTCCAACTCACTGTAGCGTATATGCCATTTTCAATACTAATTCCATACACCTCACCCTTGCATGGATCATCAAAATTTTGGAAGTATTTTTTTTTTTAATTTTACAAATTGCACATTTCATTGTAGATGAAGTATTGTTTATTTAGTTTATAACTTTTCCGTCGATGAATGTTAGCGGAAAATCATGCTTTACAGCATTGGAATATCAATTGGAATTCAATTAGTGTTAGTTTTAATTAAAAATTACGATTTGAATATTTTCTATCACTTTTATATATATTTTATATATTTGGTTACTAAAGACGAAACACATTTCTCAAACACACACAACGTTTCTGACAACGTTTCTGACCCAAGATTTTATTTTCTTCCTTAAGAATTTCTGGAACGACTTCAAATAAAAAAGAGCCCTTTACGGACAAACCCATATAAATATATATGTACATTAGGGTGTTCCAAAAATGCATGTGAAAAATTAAAAATCCAATTTTTTTTTTTATTAAAAACTATTTAGAGGTCGCTCAAACCGCTTAAAGTTTTCTATGTGTCTGGGCCACACTTACATACATATTTATTTTGTCTCATAACCAATATATATACCTACATACATACATATGCTTTTGGTTAAGGTTATATTTTTTTTCTTTTTTCTATCTAGATCCCTACCTCTATCCCCGTTCGTTCTAATTACATTTATGTTATTCTGTTTTCCTTTATCGTCATTTTT
>NW_016174511.1:0-10865 GCF_001687245.7 Rhagoletis zephyria
GTAAAGCGTTGTGTCACGGTATTTTAATCATATCGATGGTTGTACAAAACATTTGAATTGCCATACAATAAATGCAATTCAATAGCAAACAAAACATTTGTACTAAGCATTTCTTCCGTCACCATTACCGCTTAAACGAAATTTTATTCCCAAGCAACTATGTATGTATGTATAGTACTTATTGCAATGTTAACATTGATGATTACATTACGAAGTGGTTGCTAATGAATTGCTGTCAATGACTTCAAGTGAAATTAACCGAATACCGTAATTCAATAGTACCTACTCACTTTGTCATTTACCAACCGAACCAACCAACCAACCAACCAGTATGGGAACAATCAAAAGATTAGCGGGTGGTGTGTATACAAAGAGCATACTTAAAAGTGTAAAATGCACATTGTACATAAAAATTGTGCCAAAGATTTCCTCAAAAATTTTGCTGAAAAGCGTACGGCAGTGATGGAAAGAATTGTTTTGGCGAAGCTTCAAAAAGAAAAGAGTCAATCATGTACCAAGCCCCACAAGACCATTGGGAAATCAAAGTAGAGCTTAGCATCACATTACGAAAGGCAAAACGATCACTCTGTGCTAGAAAATTTAAGATTCCCAACGGGTATAGACCGAAGCTAGGATTCAGCTGAAGCAAAGCACCAAGTAAGGCGTGCGTCTTGATGTTGTCACACAAAGGGGAGGGACCTATAGTTTTACGCCGACTCCGAACGGCGATTGTTTTTTTTATGAGAAAACCGTTTTTCCATGGCAGAAATGCATTCGGAGAATTGCCATTGTCTGCCGGGAGGCGACCGCTATTAGAGAAACAAAACTTTGAGGTGTCAAACAAAAAGCCTTGGACTGAAGATGTGCAATAAGGTTTTACTTTTTTGAAGAGTTACCACCTTTTAAAGAACTATATTCTAATTATTTAAAAAAAAATAAATCAATTATTACAAACTGGGTATCAATCGAAATGGTTTTGAGAAGCTATATTTCTTTGCTGAACTATAGGAGGCTTGCCACCTGTTAAAAAAAATCATATTAGGTATTATTTTGTAAGTTGAATGAATTATTAAAATGTGGGTATCAATCGAAGGGGGTTTGAAAAATGTTTATTTCTGAACTGNGCTGAACTATAGGAGGCTTGCCACCTGTTAAAAAAAATCATATTAGGTATTATTTTGTAAGTTGAATGAATTATTAAAATGTGGGTATCAATCGAAGGGGGTTTGAAAAATGTTTATTTCTGAACTGTATTTAGCGGGGTTGCCACATGTTTGAAAATTTAAATTCCACTTAATTCGTCAGTTAATTAAAAGATGTATCGCAGCGAAAGAGAGTTAACAATGGTTAAGCTTGACAATACTTTTGAAGAGGGCTGCCACCTGTTTCAATTAACTAATTCAAAAAGTATGTGAAATACCAAAATACCGTAGTCCAACCAAAGCATATTAAAAAATCTTTAGTTTGAACATTTCGAATGTTTGAAGAGAGTTGCCACGTGTTTAAAAAGTTACATTCAAATTATTCAGTAAGGTGGATGAATTATTAAAAGATGGGTATAAATCGAAATTGATTTGAAAGGGATTTATTCCTGACCTGTATTTATGAGATCTATGATAAAGTTTTATTTTTTTAACTAACATCTTTTTTCGCCGATATAGGGTGATTTGAAATTCGATGGAAATAAAAACATGCACTATGCGAGACTGCTCTTCACTCGGAAACAGCTGCACGGTTTTGAAGAAATATTGCATTCGGATCTCTTTTAACTCTGACTAACATTTGGAATATTTTTTAAGTTTTTGATATTAAATTTTGGGCGTATCAACGTCATGCGGTCTACCGGTAGTAGGTTTACTACCGAAAGACAGTTGCCAAAATAAGGTGGAACAAATGACTCCGGGTTGATAGGAAGACTGCAAATTAAACTCGGTTTCTTGAACGCTATCCCTGGTTCTAGATATAAGCTGCGATTTATTTTTTTTTATCTTAAATGTCTTCTTCTTCGTGCCCGAAACAGCCCGAAATTTTCTTCCGGGCAGAAATGTGCAAGAAATCACTTTGAAATAACAGCTGTTGTTTGTTTACAACCGATAGCAAATTTGTAATACCAAAATAGAAAATATCACTAAAAGTTCAGTAATGTAGGTATTTGCTAATTATACATATATAAGATAAATACAGATGAATTCATTGTTTAGAACTGATTTGTTGATTTCGGGCACGAAAAGTGGTTTTTTGCGTTCCTCACGATCTGGGGCACGTGTTGACACATTTTTGACACTTGTGAGAGAGTAACTTATTTTTACGCTCTAATTTCCGAAACAGCCTGGAAAGCGTATGGAACAAACCTAATATAATCAAAAAAAATCAAAAATGACGATCAAAAATTTGCCAAAAAAAAAAATAACAATCCAAAAATAACGATTATTCTTGATCGAAACGCTAAAAATCATAAAATAAAAGTTAAGTTTTATAGGAAAAATATAAAACCGATTGCAGCGGCTAAATTATGATTTTCATTATAATGGTCATTACCGTAACGGTCTCTGGTATTTATAATCACAACGATACCGCCAAATACTAACAATATTTATAAATGCTTCATAAATTAATGCAACAGTATCGATGTCAAATTCGATAACTGTAGCGATTACTTTTATCGACAAATATTGTTATCAGTAAAAGTACCAATAAAGATGTCGACATAAATGCAAATGTTGATAAAAAGTTTAAAACTTTTTAAATCAGGTTTTTTAGAATTTTTACAGTTGATTTTTGGAAATTTTTTGTTCGCGCATTTTCTTCCAGTATGTTCGACAATTACTTTCATGGTATTTAGATAACGAGCCTACACTTTCATAAAGAAATTATAAACATTAAATAATCAAAAGAGAAAAGGCCAAAAAATGCTAAACTGTCTCTTCCATATCTATATTTTCGTATATATATATGGATAAAGATTTTGATATCGACTTCGAAAAAAATCTTCATATTTGATCACGGCCATTTTTGAAAATTCCATAATAATCTTACTTCTTTTCAAAGGATTGTTGTTAGTACCTATAAATTTTTAGTAAATTAGCGTCCGTAAATTTCAAAATATCGAAGTTTCAAGCATTTCTGAAATTTACCGTTATATGAAAAGTGGGCGTAATTTAGTCCGATTTCAATAATTTTCAACGCTTGGCTTTTATGTGGCAAGCACAATGATCATACCGAGTTTGGTACAAATCGATCGAACGATTACCGAGATACAAATATGTGGTCATAAGTGAACGGTACCACGCCCGATTTCCAAAATTTTATCATGAACTTTTTTCTTGCTAAAAAATTATTGCAAACATCAATTTTGAGCACATTAGCTTCTGTATTTACTGATTTATCGAAGATTTCGTATTTATCTATATTACCGTTATATGGGATGTGGGCGTGGTTATTGTCCGATTTTAAAAATTTTCAGCCGTTTGGTATGCTGTACCAAGTCCAACAACTGGGCCATGTTTGGGAGAAAGCGGTTAACAAGATATACACATGTAATCACAAGTGGGCGCGGCTACGCCCATTTTCCAAAAATTTATAATATTCTTATCTTTCGTAAAAAAAAAATCATTGTAAATATCAATATTGAGTGAATAATCTTCAGTAGTTACTAAAACATCGCAGTTTTCGTATTTCTGAAAATTACCGTTATATGGGAGGTAGGCGTGGTTATTGTCCGATTTTGCCCATTTTCAATACCATCCGTCCTACGCCCGAAAGAAGTGCACGTACCAAGTTTCGTTAGGATATCTCAATTTTTACTCGAGGTATCGTGTGCAAAGACGGACAGACGGACGGACGGACAGACAGTCACCGCTTAATCGATTTGTTTTTGCATTCTGATCATTTATGTATGCATTTGTCTATATCTATCTCGATACGTTTTGACTGTTACAAACAACCGTTATGTGAACAAAGTTATAATACCCTTGTGCACAAGTGCGCTCGGGTATAAAAATGATCTGCGAAAAAAATTGTTCGCTCAATTTTGCTATACATAGGTCTCTGAAAGTAAATAATTATATTTGAAGTAAATTCATACAAAAAAGTGTAGTTGAACTTTTGGGGTTAGGCGAACGCTTAGCTATTATTTCGTGGAGGCCCAAATCAAAACCTTAAAATTTGTTCGCAGTGTTAGCACACTCTTCTAGCAAACGAGGGAAATGAATATTTAAATATTAAAAAAGTTTACTTAAGTACACTTAACTTAGTTCCCACACACCTGCAGACACGCACTCACCTTCATTCACACATTCACACATTCCACTTACTTTGCGATAATAACGGAATGGCACATCCTCATGCACGACATATAGATAATCTGCTAGATACTTTGTTGTTGGTATCTCCATCTTTGGGCAGATTTTGTAGCGTTTGTATGCGCAGAAGAATTTGTCATTTTCTTGCATTACTCGGCGCTGGCGTACGCAACAAAAACGAACGTGTCACACTTTGATGAGCTCCAAAAACGCAGCAAAAACACAAATATTTTCAACTTTAACACTTCTTTCGTTGGCAATTTCTTATAATGAAAGGTCGCCATGCAGGTGAAAGTAAAATGCCTGGGTGTCTTTACCAACAAATATTTCACATGTTAACGCTGCTGAAAATATTAATTATTTAGTTAGTTAGTTAGGTCAAAACATTTTCACTCAATCACTTTTTTTATTCAAAGACAGTCGTTGTTGTTTTTTGTTTTTTTTTGGTGATTTTGTATTTTGGTTTTTATTTTTTATTTGTATTTTTTTTAATGACCAATAGCGTTCATTTCACTTTCTTACGTCACTTCGTTGAGTGTTTGCTTAATGACCATAAGAAAAATAAATAAATAAGCAAAGGAAAATTGAAAGAGAAATAAAATTAAAAAAAGCTACGCGCAACTATAGGTTTTAGTATGATTTTTTTATGTCGTTTAAATGTGATATTTTTTTTTTTAATTAACATTTTGCAAACACGTAGCCGGGACATTTGATGAGCGCCCAAAACCGCAACTGCAACAAAACCAACGAGGCGTAATATGTCTGACTTAATGAGGGTATGTTTGTAAATGTATTTTTTTCTTATTGGTTTTTAGAAATGCAGTTCTGCAAGTCTTATCGTCGCATTAGTTAGATTTTGCTTTTATTTTTTATTTTTTATCACCTTTTAATTCACGTTCGATTTCCGAGTGGGCGCTGCAAATCATTGCTACTTTAAAATCCTATAAACTCAAAGTCAAGGAGAAATCCATTAATTTGCTAATAATGACAAGCAGATCTATCCATTTTAAATGCATGGCAATGATAAAAAGCCATATCCGCTGAAATAAAAAGCCTTGCATAATTGTCTATTAATTTTTTTTTATGGCAATAGCTATTATGTATGCATTTAATCACCTCGATGACTGTAACGAATTTGGTGGTATTTTAACACATTCATGGAGTGTAAAAATTTTAGTTAAAATCGCGCCGTTTATCTTCGTTGAATTCAAAGCAACAAAACTTAGCCTCTCTGAATTCCTAATGGTGGATGCTTCCTAATGTTGGAGGATCAAGAAGCGGTTGGAGACAAGTGCTTAGTTACTAGGGTACCCTTCCGTATGCAGCTCTTTGATTTTGATGAAATGTTGTCCACAGATAACTTTTTGGATTTTAAGCTTATCTGAATTGGCATTATCTCCGAGGTTGCCACCTATTCGAAATTAGTTACAAATTAATTAAAACAGCATAATATGGGTATCAAATGTAAGGTATTTGAAAGATCCCTAATTCAAAAATATTTCTAATAGGGTTGCCACCTACCTCGAATCGCATACTTATTTAAATTTTTGTTTAGAAAAAAAGTAAAATATTACTATTCATGTGTACAAAGAGAAGGTTCCTAAACAATGCTTTCGCTATATACAAAATGTTATCTCTTAGGATAATAGTGTAAGGTTGCCACTTATTTTCCATTATACACGATTTTTCTAAAACATCGAAAAATGAATATCAAATGAAAGGTATTGTTGAGAACTTTGATTAGAAAATATTTTCCATCAGGGTTGCCACGCTGCTATGTAATACAAATTTTTATTTTGTTAATTTCTATAGAAATTTTTTTATGTGTACACAGTAAATATACGCTCTGGTACATAATTCATTCCGGCGTATTTTGGAATAGGGTTACCATCTAAATTTTACAGTAAGGAATTTACTTAATAGATATCGAAATCCTTTGTTTTTCGTTTATTTCCAAAATATTTTTGATATTTTTTGTTAAGAATTGTTTGGGGCTTTTTTCGGTACTTTGCGAGATCTTTTTTTTTGTTTTCTAAGCTTTTCGGATTGTTTCAAATGTAACGGTGCAATATCAGCTAAGTTTTTTCAAATTTTTCTCTTGATACTTTTTTAAATTTTTAGAATTATTTGCAAAATTTTTTTATCGTTCCTTTTTGGTATTTTCTTGCCGCTTTTCTCGGTAAATAGCGGTTTTATTTGTGTCTTTCTCTGAACTTATCGGATTCCTTCAGATTCAATGAAGCAATTTCGTTATTTTCTGGAGAAATTTGTGGGTACCTTTCGGATTTCTTTTCAGGCAAATTTTTTATCGTTTCTGAAATTTCATCTTAGCCTTTTCGAAATTTTTCTCGGATTTTTGACATTTTTGACAAACTTTTTCGGTATTTTCAATATTTTCGTGAGATTTTTTGGCTACTTTCTGGGGTTTTTTGGATATTTTTTTATGTTTTCTGAACTTGTCGAATTGTTTCAGACTCAAAGTTGCAATTTCATCTCAGCTTTCTTTCAAAGTTTTCTCGGATTTTTCCTGAATTTTTGAGACTTTTTGCTAAAATTTTTTGTATTGTTCTTTTCGGTATTGCAGCGTGGCCCCCCAGGCTTTTTTGGTACTTTTCGTGATTTGTTGCATGCATTTTTTTTTTGTTTCTGTTTGAAGCTTTCAGGTGGTTTCAGATTAAAGGATGCGATTTTTTCTCATTTTTTTGGAAAATTTTCTCGGAATTTTTGTTATTTTAATTTTTGAAGAGTTTTTGCTAAATCTTAATGGTACCGACCTACCTTTCGATACCCATTTTCTTGGGGCGTTTGTCGCTACCTCCCAGCATTTTTTCATATTCAGCGGTGCAGCTTGTTCTCAGCTTTTCTCGCAATTTTTTCGATTTTTTTATTGTAATTTTCAGTTTTTTGCAAAAATTTTTTTTACAACATACTTATTTATGTAAATGCATAGAACAGTTGTTAAGAACTTCAAACAATTAACTGGAACGATTGATGCAATACATAAGCACTCCCGCATTTAATACGAGCACTCTAATTCTATTATAAACCAAATTTGGCGAAGAAGACTTCAAGCCTAACAAAGCGTAATGAATTAAAATAAAACACTAAATAATTTGCTAAAAACCCGCATTTGGCTTCAGCGAAAAAGGCACAACCGGAAATTAATTAATTTGCCAACTAAAAAGCGTTTGCAATATTTAAAAGCATTTTAAGCTTTTGCATACTCGTATTCGCCAAAATTGTTTATGTACATATATGTATATGTAAATAAATTATGTATCAACACATGAACTTATGTATTATAAAGCAATAGTTATCGATATACAATATCAACTTGAAGATCAACTATTTGTTAATTCTTTTCAGTTTCGATTTTCATCTTCTTTTCATATTCTAATTTTAGTTGCTTCATTTACATTTGCAAATTGAGCTACATATCTCTTCATTAATTGTTTTTATTCGTATGCATGTGAATGTGTTTATATACATATATATGCCTCTGTTCGAATACATGTTATTTTAGTTTGACATTTGTAGTTAACATTGTTTAATTTCTTATTGCTGTTCAATGGGCAAAACTGCAAAAGCAATACTGTTTGATTTTTTTTTTTAATTGTATATTCATTCATAGTATGTATGTATGTAGTTACTTTTATTTTTATGCGCTTTAAAATATGTACGCCTAATATAATGGATGACTGATTGAATGACTGGTTGATCTATATAGTTACCAGAATTAGGTTTCAAAGATTTTTTAAAATTCTTTATTCAATTATAAGTCCTGGCAAAATTGTCTTTTGGCTATAAATTTTCATGAAATTGAACTACCTTACTGTTCATCCAGACAGTTTCCCCAGATTTTAAGTCGAAAACTGGAGGTCGAACTTATGGAGTTACCAATCCCTTCAAATCTTCTGAGCTCACTGGGGTACAATACACTTTGCTGCCGCTATGATCTGTCCCACTGCTCCTATTTACACCTGAAAGATTCCTTCATCACTGACGAGTTTAACTATCGTAACCGATCTTCGAAAAATTTAGATTTTCGTACTTTTCCTTGCCAATTCGTCAGCTCACTCTTATGGGTTAAAGACTGACTTAAGTTTTTTTTTCATAAGCGAAACTCTATGCTGCCGCCTGGGTGGCTAACGCTACTGCCTCATATACCGGTACTTATATGTGTAGTGTTCAAGGAGGTGAATGAGTCTCTCTAGAAGTTTAGAGTCATCTGTGTATAGATTTATGTCGGAGTATGCTGTACCAGTCCTGCCGTGTTGATATCTCAACTTCGTATTGCTTATCGAAAGTGACTGAGTTTATACAAAAGTCGGCAGTCATGAGGAACGTGATTACTTCCATTTTTTTTAAGGTACCTTAAGTTCCTTGGCTGTATGGTTTTGCCTCCCCACCGCAATAGTATTAAATAGTGAAACGAGAGAAGTTAATACCCAAGCTGGCTAAACTTTAACCTAAAGGTAGGGCAGCCGAGAAGAAAGTGTTGCGATAAATTAATAAAGAAAATTTAAATTAATAAAGAAAAAAACTATTAAATTAAAAAAAAAAAACAGAAAGTCCGCTACGGGAGACTCGAACTCGGATCTTTCGAATGGCACGCCCGTGCATTTCTCATTCGGCCATTGCTGAAGCGACGCGAGCTAAATTATATAACAGTGCTTTCCCTCAAAATATCTTTTCCCGGACGAGTAATGAATGAGAGAGCTTTTTCTAAGACTTTTGTTTTAGAATAGCAAAAATATGACGAAGCCGATGGTTCGTTTGATGAAGAAGAACTCGAACCAATGTTTAGAGGCAAACAACTCACGTCCCTTCACTTGACAAGAAGAAAGAAGAAGAAGATGGCTGAGCTGTTCAAAGCCGACGGCGAAGACCTGTTCGGACGCATGTACCAACTGTTAAGAAGAATTTGGTCTGATGAATGCATGCCCGAAGACTGGAATCTGAGTGTATTTTCTCCACAATCCGCAAGAAGGTAGACTCCGCCGTTTACGTCTATTATAGCGGATTAGGCTTTCTTAACAGTACGTACTAGGTTCTGTGTGAAAGACTGAAACCATTCACGAATCAACTGAAGAGACCTTCTAATTGTGGTAAGTCCACAGTTTGCCAGTTTTTCACAGCACATCAAATTCTGTAAAAGACACTGGGCATACAAATCGACACCTATCATCTTTTTATCGATTTTAAGGCCGCTCTTGATAGCGCGAAGAGAAGCTGCCTGTGCGACGCCATGTCTAAATTTGGGATCCCCGTTAAACTAATACGGCTATATAGAGTGACGTTGAGCACAAAATTCAGCTCCATTCAAATTGGGAAAGACCCCTCCGCACCATTTGAGACCAAACCAGGTTTGACATTTTCATCGTCATGCTGGAAAGCGTAGTAAAATCTGTCAATATGAATCGCAGCGACACTATTCTACCCCGTTCGCATGGGCGACGAGTACCGAAGAAGATAGAATAACGAGCTGCACGAGCTTTTTGACGTCATGGAGATAGTTAGGCGTATAAAAAGGCAAGGGATTACGCTGGCTTGACAGTGAAAAGATCCTTTGGCTCGGTAGCCATGGGTGGACAACGAAAGCAAAGGCGCCCACGAACAAAATGGAAGGACCAAGTACAGAAATGGACATGTCTGCACGCGTAATGAACAACTGGCGCCAATTCGCAAAGGAGAGAAGCAATTGGCGAAGTTTTTTGGTGTCGACCCAAACAACAAGAATTTTATTATAATTTATTTTGATTGCCTTTCAGATTTCTTCTTATGATTTATTCAGCGCTACCAAAAACATTTGCTAATTAAAGGGTGACCACGAGAGCGCTAAATTGGCAAAACAAATTTGGCAAATGCCATTTAAGTATTTATGTTAGTCACTTGGCCTTTTCAGCTTTGCTTAATTAAAAAAAAAAAAAATATTTCGAGACCATTTTTTTAACGATAACACATGCACACTATTCACTTAACAGGCAATAAAAAGCAACAAATTTGTAGATAATTTTGGTTGGACTATCGACTTAAGAGGCGCACAAAGTCTTTACATAGCAACACAAAAACACAGCAAAAAAGAATATTAAGCCGCTTCTTGGAAACATAAGTATATCAACGCATTATATTTTTTTATTTTTTATTTATTTTTTTTCCTTGATAAATTTTTTTTTGTTTTTTTTTACAATTTTATTAGAGCACATATTTATGTTAATATGTATATAAACATATGTATGCACATTGCCCACCCAACACTAAATTGAATTAGACGAGCGTTAATTAAATTCGAGAAGTCAGACGGCGCACGACATTTGAACTCACGACACTACACTACACCAAAAAAAAAAACAACAACAAGCACAATAATCACAAGAAACACACAATAATAATAATATGTTCCAGCCATGCTCAGTGAGAATGGGAATCGAAAAGAACTTTTTTTTTTTAAGTATTTTCCAAATTATAGTTATGTCGAATTGTGGTGTAATTTATTTAAGTGTCAAGTTAACGACGCCGCTCACGTTAGATGGCGTTGGTGTTTTTGGTTTGTTTGATGCCGTC
>NW_016174512.1:0-292 GCF_001687245.7 Rhagoletis zephyria
AAACCTGAAGGACCCACACGGGCGAACATTTGCGTAAGCACATTAAAATTTATGTATGTAGCCTAGGGTGGTCCTCAAAGTCAAATATCATAGATATAACATATAAATTCCGGTTCCCGGTTGGAGGCGGTTAAGGCGGTTAAGGCGTATCAAACAGGGGACAAAGTTCAGATTCCTCTAAAGAGACTAAAAAAATTAAAATAAATTTTTTTTTTTCATCTGATACCCAAGATCGATCGTAGGGGTTGAGGCTTAGGAAATATGATGTAAAAATTTTCTTTATACATTTAAG
>NW_016174512.1:8367-10864 GCF_001687245.7 Rhagoletis zephyria
ATGTACGTTCCAAGCGCTCATAGAAGAGATCCTTGGACGCCTCATCCTTCTCTTCCGTCGGGGCATGGGCGCAGATGAGCGAGATGTTGAAGAATCTAGCTTTGATGCGGATTGTGGCTAGACGAAGCTGTATTAGAAAATATAAATGTAAAATATTTTGATTTGCAAAGAAAGTTTTTAACCAAAGGCCAAAATGTTTAGCCATTTGTATTAAAATCGAATCTGGCAAAACAGGTTCGGGTTGTTTATGGAACAGGCATTCGAGTTTCTATTAAAATGTGCAGACGGTCCAGTTATCTACCCCTTCAGCCAAATAACCATCACGGCCCTATCCAATAGCATGATTTCCCAGCTCGTTAAGGAGTGTTTTGGCCAACTCATAGCAGCGAGAAACACCGTAACGCTGCGCTGGATACCAGGTTACTACGGGATCGAGGGAAATTAAGAAAATGCCCAACAGGCGAGGGGAAGCTCATCGTCTATCCTTGTGAGACCGAAACAAACCATTTTGCGAACTCAGTTGGTTTCTTACGAGACCTACAATTACTTATAAAGGCTATTTAGCTGTCCGTTCTCAACAACAGTAAGAATATAAAAGACATTTGAATATGTTTTGAATAGAACCAACATCAGGTTACTCGTTGGCAACTATGACGATAATAATCATCTGCGCTCTCACAGGCAGATTCTTCTGACAAGGAAGATAGGATGAAGAGACATTGGAAGCTTGAAGTTGAATTGTCACTGTTATGGACTTATCGTAAGAGTACAAAATATCTTCTAGACAGGAGAGTCACTTATCCAGTTTTGCCCAATTTATTTACTAATTAAATAAAATTCCAGCTCGCCCAGCTCATCATAATTCTGATACGCTAAAAATGTTACCAGCTGCCGATATATTCCAAATGAGTTTTCAACTCATCGAAGTATTCAAATTCCTATCATTCAGTTAAGCCGTGCCTTCTATGAACTGCCCGACATGATGGTCCATCCATGCAACGCAAAGTAAAAACACCGAAATGTCGCTCGCAAAAAGTGTGTCACATTACAAAAATGCACACGTGAGCATTTAACAATTTGTTGTACAACATATCAATTGTCATTTCATTACAGTTATCCATTACAGCCAGCGTGTGGCGCCGTGTGTTGCGCTTATAAGCCGTCAATTGCAGGTTCGCGAGCCAAATCCAACTACTATCGTACAATTCGAGCAACGTGACAGGTTGAGCTTATTTATTTTGCAGCGTTTTGGTGTTGTTGTAATTTTGCAAAAAAACATTATTGGAGAGTCAAATATTTAATAGATAAATATCGAATTTTATCGTTAAAATTCAAAAAAAAAAACAAAGCCGAGACTGCGGCGATGGCAAAATGACGGGCTCGGAATTTGCTGCAATGATGTGACAACAATGCCAACAGTTCGCAAAAAATCAGGCAACATCAGGGCTGGCGACTGAAACAGAAAAACCAACAACAACAGCAACAACAACACTAGTTGCGCAATAACAATAGTATGCGCAGCAAATAAAAAAATGGTAATAATGGAAAAACGTGACCGAAATGTCAGCGACAGATTTTCGGGGCATGAAAATGCAGTGCGCACAAAAAAATTTAGTCCAACCTCACAGTGGTGGCGGCAGGCGTCGACTGAATGAAAGTTTACAAAACTCAGCGACACTTTGCCACAAATAAAATGTGGCAAGCTGATGCAAAGGATCACGAGGATATGAATGTATGCAAGCCACAATGACAAAAAAAAAATAAAAATATGAGCGAAGAAGAGAGGTATGCGCGAAGACCCGCAGTAACAGCCAGCAACAGAGATGTGTCATAAAAATTGTGGCATGCCATGGCAGCAAGCGGACGAGCAGTAGGCCACAGCATAACAGGGCCACCGGTAGTGCAAGAGGGAGGCGAAACGCACGGAGGGATATCCACTAGCAGCACGCTACTTTCTGCTTTTACGCTACTATGTGATAATATGGGCGTGTACTGTGTGTGTGTGTGTGCGAATTTGACTTGACTGAGCTGCCACATTTTATGTGACAACATGAACATTTCGCAAAGTGGGTTACCAACCACTATCTATGCGCTGAGAGTGTAATCCTTTAGACCGAGCAGCGGATTGTTGCCGTTGCCACTGTCGTTTTGCTGTGAGCTGTGGCAGCCCGGTTGACTGACTGGCTGGTTTTGCCTGGGCGGTGGGCTTGGTGGAATGGTTGNAGCCCGGTTGACTGACTGGCTGGTTTTGCCTGGGCGGTGGGCTTGGTGGAATGGTTGACTGCCTGGATGGTTGAATGACTGCGGCAGTTGCGGCTGCTGCTGATGACAGTGTTATTGAAATGTTATTGTGTTTTGTATTTTCTGCCTTTGGTTTTTACTTCGGTTTTATTTTTTTTTGCGCCAGCGCAGCACTTCACAACACAATGCATGACGAAAATGACAAAGAGGAAAAATGCAGTAAAAATTATAATGAACAAGTAATTTTTAGCAAAAA
>NW_016174513.1:0-10863 GCF_001687245.7 Rhagoletis zephyria
AGAGCATAGCTAGATATTTCACTCTTCTTTATACCATACATACGTTTTGAGGTATACGTTGAAATTGCGCAACCTGGGTATTTTTATTTGATCGCTTATAACTTACGTAGTTTTACATCGATTTTCTTCGATGATAGCTTATTTTTTTTGTAATACAACAGAGCTTAGGGAGAAAAAAAAAATCTGCAAAAAAATAAAAGGTTTTCGAGATCCTTCCCCGCAAAGTACAATTTTCTTTATATTTTTACAAAAAAAATTGAAAAAATCGGTAATGATTGTTCGTTATCTTTGAATCTACAGGGCCTAGCAAAAAGTGTTGTATGCGCAGCTTATAGAAAATTTTATTACCTTTTAAAAGCTTCAAACCGTTTTGGAATTGCTTAATTCGTTCTTGAGATATATATGATTAAGTGGACCCAATTTTTTTTTTTTTTTGCAAAAACGGTAAATTGCAAATATCTCAAAAACGGTACCATAAAATTAAAAATAACCTTGATTTTCGGAATCAGGGGGTGATTTTACATACGAATTTCATAACGGCGTCTCTGGTAAATTTTGGCCGTCGACCAGTGTAATTATTGACAGCCGCTGTTTGACACTCCCTTATAAAAGGTTGCAATTACTAAGGACACAGAAAGGGGAAGAATGCAATCCCTTGTTGCGAAAAAGGTAGTAGAAAAGTTCGAAAAGTAGGCAATTACTAGTGAAATTCCAGGGACCCAACCGGTTATGACTTTTATAATAAAAGTTTCGAAAAAAAAGTTATTTTGTGACTTTTATTTTATGAGAAAAAAAATTACTGTAATAATTTAACTTTTATTTTTTCAGTCAAACAATAACGGTTAAAATGTGACTTTTATTTTTCCGGCAAAAATAAAAGGCTTAGTTAAATAACAAAAAAACCTTAGGTCTAAATAAAGTAAATTTGGTACCAATCGATTCGTCTTGACTTCTAGATTTCAAAAATATATAATTTGTTGAGGACTCAGCAAACGAGACCAAAACTAGCTGCCGTTTGATGCCCGGGATAGCAACATATTAAATGCCAATTCTTAATGAAGATCCGTGGAGTATTTCTTTGAATGTTTTCTATGTAATTAAATATAATGAGGAATTGATTTAATAATAGTTTTCGAGAAGTCCGTACTATACTGGTTATTTAAAATCATTTAAAACACATAGGACATATGAAAACTTCAGTACCAGCATTGACATTTTCAATTTGCAATTCAAGCGGATCGAAATTATAACTTTTTTACTTCCAATTTTCAAAAAAAAGAACAAATGATTGTATTTCAAAACGTTCAAAAACAAAATCTTTTCATTCAAGCAGTTAATTTATTTTATAAAGTATTGTTATTTAGCTTTAAAAGGCAAATTGTTTCCAAATTTTGGTCGGACAAATTATAACGTTAAAACAAGTTTTAATGCTGAAAAAGCTCGTCCAACACTAACTTGTGTTGCAGGTACTGAATGGACAACAAAAGCAAGTTTTCGGAGCCATGGGAAAGATTATTTCTTGCTGTTCCAATATTCGATTAAATCTACGTCAATGTCGACTCGCTTCTCTTTGTAGGAATCAATCTCGTAAAAAGCTTTTCGGATTTCATCCTTAACCTGGGGAGCGTCCTCATCGGATGACGAATTTGCCAACTCAAGTTCGAGTAAGCCGCTTCTTAAAAAGGAAGATGAGCTATGCATTGACGATTCGTCAACCAAAAATGACAATTCCTCACTGCGTTGATTGTTTTGAGAAGATGAATTGTGATTCTAAATGGAAAAAAATATTACAAAGAACATTAAAAAAAAACATCTGATGATTTGAAAATCATTAAAAAAAACTCTTTCAAATTCTCCAAGCGACGAACGAGTCCTTTTAGATGGCTTTTGGCGGATTCCATCTTTTCCTTAGAAAGAACTCGCCTTAATCTGGGATCCAAAAATAACGCCGAATTTATAATATCACTTTCCAGCAGCATAATATCATCTGCAGCCAATGTTTGTAAAAGGCTCCTAATAGCAACTGCCCACCCTGAAGCTTTAAATTTAACGATTGAGGTAATGCCAACACTGCCACAATGCTCTCCACTAATTTCCACTCGTCAATGCTCAAATTTTCGGATGATCTTAGATGCATTGCGCAAAAATCTCTCAGTTGACAGAGCCTTCCCATCATATTGTATGTAGAGCTCCAACGAGTTAGAACATCTAGTTGAGGCTTCACAAGATTTTGGTCTCTAACCTTTAACCTGAAAATTTTAAACGAAATCATCTCAAAAAGCTATTAAGGTGAGAAAGTTTGACATCCTTCGTTTTCGAGATGGGCCCGTTTATTGGATTCGTGAAATAACTCAGCATGCTTAGTTCGCAAATGTCTTTTTAAATTAGTTATATGCTCTAACTGGATCATATCACCATATGCTTTGCATTTTCCAACTTGACCTTCACTTTCATATTGAATAATCAAGATAAAAAAAAATATATTTAATTTGCATGTTGTCTGCAATGGTATTTGAATTGAACTCTGACCATCGGGAATCCGGAAATTGACAAATCGTGCCAACATCTTTGCGCACTCGGCTGCAGCCAGACATGTGAGTGTGCTTTCAAATGTTGAGTTTGAATCAACACCACAGTACGCGATTAGTGCATTTGAACAAATAAACATGTGTGTGTATGTATATGGATGTGGATAAACATGTATGTGTGTATGTGTCAACAAAATTCTCTATCTCTCGAGATCTCTACTCTAAATCTGAGCTCTCTATACACTCCCTGCAAAAAATGGGACTAATCCGGGATGACTCCGGGAGCAATCGCAAAGGAGCATGCGACTAATACCACTTTTGATCTCTTTATATGGAATGAACTGATCGCTTTTGTTCGAGCATGTCCTATGAAGAGACTAATTGTTCACCTTTATACCCGAATGGGTATAAAAAGCGACTAGTCACTTTTAAAAAATAAAAATTTGCGCCAGCTGAGATTCGAACCGGGGTGCTCAGTTTTGTTAGGCGAATACTCTCTGTGTGCCAACGCCGCACATGAAATTTCATTGACTAAGTGCGTACATATCATTAAATCGTTAATAGTACCCGCTGGAGATGAGTTGGGTACTAATTGATCTCCGGTTATACCCATAAGGGATGAGTCGAGACTAATTGGCCTCCATTAGTACCCGTATGAGACTAGTTGGGACTAATTAATGCCCAATTGTACCCGATTGAGAGTAATCTCGGAATACTCTCTTTAGAGATTAGTCGCACAATTTTTTGCAGGGCTACTTTTGAACACGTTTTCCGTTTTTAAAATTTTTGATTTTCTTTAACAAATTGTTAATTTATTTTGATTTGATAAAATTTTTACACGTATAAATAAACAACACCTTCAATAGGTAATAATTATAACTTACCGAATATAAAAGTTTTACCTTAGCACTTACAAGTTATTTTTTCTATGAATCACCTTTATATTTGTAGTTAATAGCCACTTCCTTTAACACTTAAATGTACACTTTTTTATTTTGGTATTTATGGATCTATTCAAAGCTTAAGTACTTTTTTACTTACGAATTCTTCGGGCCAGCAACGCAAAAACCATATTACTATCGCACCTGAAAGACTTGTCACGAAAATAGTACCTAAGTAAAAGTGCAAGTATTCCAACAACACCGATTGAATTGGTATACAGTTATTCGTATGGTAATTTCATACTCTAGCAATGCTTTTTGTTATACGAAAACTTTGTACTAGTACGCTTAACCTTCGCACATATACCTAAGTGAATCAGACTTCAGCTAGTTTTTGTGTCGCTTGTTGAATCGCAGAGGCCCAAAGCGATCAATTATATATCTTTTAAATCTAGAAGTCGAAACGAATCGATTGGTACCAAATTTACTTTATTAAGACTGGAGGCTCTTTCGGTATTCAGCCAAGCCTTTTATTTTTGCCGGAAAAAATAAAAGTCACATTTTAACCGTTATTATTTGACGGAAAAAATAAAAGTCAACTTTTAACCGTTTATATTGGACTTTTTTCAAAAAGTTAGGAAAATAAAGGGCACAGGGGATTCTTATAGAGAATGTCCTGAGGACCTCAAGGACTTTGAAAAATCCTGTCTACAACAATATTTTGTCCTTGACTTTTTTATTTTTGAAAAATGTGATAACGGTTATTTTGGGTCCCTGTGAAATTCCTTTTGAAAATTCTAATGTATTTGAAGGAAATCTAGCATTTTAAACGAAATCTTGAACGAAATATTAATAAATCTATGTGAATTACGTAATTTATGTACTATTTAGCTGTATAAAAACTGCAAAAGGGCTCAAAATTAAAACAAAACTACTACGAGATTTATGTAAACATCCAATTTAAAAACAATTTATGTTTTCATCGGTTAAATGTGCTTCATATGCATATACAAATAAACATATTGCACAAAAGTTTATACTTCTATTTCACAGCAAAGCTACACTGTTTCCAAGTAAATTTGCAAAGAAGCAACCAGAGCTGGGTAAATGCAATTAAATTACAATTACAACTACATTCCTCAGTAGGTCATAGCAAAGGAATTGAAAATGTAATTTTTTTCCAATTACTTTGAAAGGAATTGAAAATGTAATGGATTTTTTTCGAATTCCATTCCTCAAAGTAATTTAAAAAGTAATCGAAAAATTTATAAATTTTTTTTTTTTTTACTGTTGAATTGCAATAGCTTTGTTAAATTTCTTGGTTGCTAACTGCCTTGAATAAACAACTTATACCTAAGTAGTGTTACTAATTGGACTTTAAGAAAACTGAATAACTTAAACTGCATCTGTTCAGTTTATAGAGTAACGGTTAAATTTTCCAGTTCCTACCGCGAACGCGCTTCGCGGCAGAAGAGACCCATAAATGTCGAAGCAGGCATAACCCGCCCGGTTTATTGCTGCTTTGGGCACTGCTGTTCTCTTGGACTTATCCCTGCGTATCTATAAAAATGCACTGACTTAATTGTGTATATTATGGTACCCTTAATTCTACCCAAAATGGTGTGCCTTCTGAGGCCTTTGCAGTACTCTTACTGGTATCCTGCGCTACAAATGAGGATAGAGTCCGCTTGAATTACGAGCCCTGTCGGACTGGAGGTCCTACCTTCTAAGAGTTTTATAAACAAATTTCATTGCTATGGCTAAATTTTGATGATAACACTGTAACAACGCTAAAATAACACAAAAAACACCGAGTATACTGTTTTTTTAGATAGGGCCTTCTAGTCAAGTTATCTTCATTTTAAGTTTTCATTGTGAATGAAAAAAATTCAAACTTTAACATGGTCATACGGTCATGTACGATATGGCGTAGGAGTAACATTATTTCCTGCCAGTATTTCATACAAAAAATTATTGCACTTTCACTTAACCCTTTAGTAGTGTTTTAAGCCGCAAAACAAGCAGATATTGGCTAGTCTATACTAGTTCGCAAAGCTCGATTTTTTTGAAATTTCGGTATCTACTGCAGACTTTCCAAGGATGGTTATAGGCTAAAAAAAAGTCTCGATATAGAAAGGAGGCGTGGCACCTCCCATACAAACCAAATTTTTCAAACTGCATACATATATTAGTGGTAGAGGTCTAGAACTGGTTATGGGGATATATACATATATAAGATCAATTCCATACTCATGGAGAAAAATTTTCATGGTTGGAGAATGGGGCGTGGCACCTCCCATATAAACAGAACTTTTCATATTGCATATCTCTGGAAGTGTTCATGGTAGACTGTAAGCCTTTTTAAACTCTTTAGTTTGACACCCACTTGTCAACATTTCATTTACTTTATCAATTTAACTGAGTTAAAATTTCCAAATAGGTGGCAGCCCCCCTCAAAAATATTTTCAACAGTTATCTTTCTTAAACCTCTTTAATTTGATACCCATATTGTAATATTTTATTTATTTTATCAATGTAATTTAGTTAGATTTTCAAACAGATGGCAACCCTCCTCAAACATATTTTCGGCAAAACGCCTTCTTAAAACTCTTTAGTTTGACACCCACATGGCAATATTTCATTTATTTTATCAATTTGACTGAGTTAAAATTTTCAACAACAGTTATCTTTCTTAAACCTCTTTATCAATATAATTGGGTTAAAAAGTTTTAAAATAGGTGGCAACCCTCCAAATTTTTGCGATATCATTGGTTCTGGTATTATACCGAATAAAAAAAAAATATGCAAATCGGTTCAGCCGTTCTCGGGTTTTGATGACCGTGACATACGAACACAACATTTTTATATATATAGATATACATAGAAGAGTGTCCAATGTGTGCTTTCGATTTTAATCTTTGACCGCAAAAAAAACTCCACATTGTACATTCGTGAATGAACTTTCAGTTTCTCGATTACTTTTAAAATTCCTTTGAGTAATTGAAAAAACTAAAGTACTCTTGCAATTCCAGGTAATGGAATCGAAAAAAATCAATTACATTTTCAATTCCGTTCAAAGGAATTGGAAAAAAATTACATTACTAGCACGTAATTTATTCCAATTACAATATGAAATTCCTTGTAATGGAATTAAAAAAAAAAAACAATTACATTTGAAATTACTTCAAGTAATTGAGAAAGTAATCGATTTCTTTGCTGTGGACTGAAGGAATTGATTCCTAATTACAATTCCTTGTAATCTGTAATTGGGAGTAATTTAATTCCTAAAGGAATCATTACGACTCAGCTATGGAAGCAACACGGTTGCCACTGCTAAGGGAGCGGTGGGAGAGAGACAACTGTCAGTTTATCGAACCTTGTATTATTGAATCATGGCCTCTTCTGATCTTTCACGCTTCTGCGCCGTCAGTATGGTCATGAGGAATTATTCACATTCGTCGTGAGAGGACTTTATTGTTGAATATGTCATTGAGTACACGCTCTTGTAATAAATAGTATCTGAGCGAATAAATTCTTCAGTTCTTATTATCTTCTCTAACATCAGAATTAAAGAAATCACTTGGCTCGCATTCGCCCGTCTGAAACATCATTTTTTTTTGAAACTGACAAATAGATGTTGTATGCCGAATCTCATATGGGATATGTATGTATGTATATCTGGGTCGCCCCCATGATTCAATAATGAAAGGCTTTGTAAGAAAAACTTTCTCTCGCTCTAATTGTATCAATGATACCTTCCACCCTACTCCTAAAAATAAAAACAGTGATATTGCTTTTCCAAATTTCTTTGCAAGTGTTAGGAACATTTTTAAATTTTTAATAGCAAAATTTTTACCTTTTAAATTTGAAGAAATGTTATGTTCTGCATTCGCTGGCGACAACAAGACAAAATGGGTGGGAATCGTTGGCCTACGGAAATTCAATACAGGATAAAGAGAATATGCCGAATAGTTGTATTTATTGACATTCGTGGATACGTATTGATTCTGTCAAGTCGCTGTAAAGTAAAGCGCGCAATGCTTCTGGTAAATGAGTCAACGAAGCTATTTAGGTATTGACCTACACAACACAATCCTGGTGTCCCCGAATGAGACTTTGACGCAATATAATATTGGCAAACCGCATCCATAGGGCCAATCGTTACACCTACAGCTTGGTTTAGTCAATGGCGCGATGTAATTGCGCACTTATGGCACTACTCATTTGACGATGTACATCACGTTTCCAATTGCGACTGTGGAAGGCAATGTTTAATAATGCCGGCGGCATAATCTCGCCAGAACACTAAAAGTGCATCATCAAAGAATTCGAGTTACCATGAGAAAGAAACGTAATCTCCAAATGTTTTTATTTGTCGGTTTTTTCCACAAGCAACTAGCTTCTTCATAACCATCAACTGTAAATGGTACCGCAAAGAATTCACAAGCAAACACAAAAAAATTTACATACATACATAGCTCAAAGTAGACCATCCATTCTAGAGTTATGCGCCGTCTGACAAACTCAAGTTTGGTATATAGATACATACATATAAATATTTATTTTTAATAAAAATCAGGGGTTAGGCGTATTCGATGTAAATGAGCTGGTTTAAATTAAATAACTAAATAAAATTCGTTTTTGTTTTAAAAAATCACCATTCACTATTATCCACACCTTTTTATGGAATTTAGCTACCATTTTAGGAAGTGTGATTGAATTCTTCCCCTTTTTTTCTTGCTTCCAAAAACCATCCCTGTGGGTGGGAGAGTCAAATTTTAGAAAAAAACTACTTTCAGAACCTTTTATTATTGAATCATGGGTCGCCCCATAGTGAAATAATATAAAGTGTGCCAGATAGCAGTGGCATTCTATTTCGGTACTCTTATTTGAAAATTTATCATCACAAATGTTTCTTTGATTTGACTTTAACGTTAATCCTTTTGAGTGAGAACTTATGCATTTTTTTGTTTTTATAAAAAATGAAAGAAAAAATATCAAGAAAACCTTGTCGCTTGTGCAAAAGCACACATAGCGTTGCAGTACTGATGTTTTCAGTCCGGAAGGATGAGGATCTAAGCCGAAATTAGACACAGGTATGCAAAAAAACCAAGGGTTACCGCCAGATTTGAAAAAAGCGAATACCAGAAATGAAAGAAGAAATAATAACAAAATCAAAATTTAACTTCAAATATGAAGACGTCAGTTAACTGGTATACTTTATATTATTTTACTATGGGCCGTTTTCACAGTCCTTAGTGAACCAATAGATTAATGTTAACCAACCACTTTTCATTTCACAGTATCAATTTGACTAATGGTTGACTGATAGTTAACTAATGTACATCCATTAGTTAACCATAGTCAAAAACAGCTGTTTTTACTATTTGTTTGAAAGGAAAAAATAGAATTTGGCAAAAGTTATTTTAATGAGAAAGAAAAATCGAAATACCTTTTTTTATTTAAAATGAGCATGGAAAACAGTGACAGTGATGAAGATTATGACTTGTTGCTAAGGATTGTGATACAACGTCGAAAGAAGATAGTACAATGTCGTCCGAATTTCTTTACTCTTTACGATGAAAAAGACTTTCGAGAACGTTTTCGTTTATGCAAGCAAGCCGCAAGAGATGTTTTGGAACTTATTAGACCCAATATACAACATGCGACAACCTAGTAATGTCCTTCATGTACTTAGATAAAAATTTGCTTTTAATTTATTAAATTTTGCTTTATAGGAACAATTCGTTGTCCCCAGAACACATGCTGGCCATTGCATTGAGATTTTATGCAACAGGAAGTACACAACAACTGATGGCAGATGCGGCCGGTGTATCTATAAGCACTGTATCGAGAGTTATTACTCTCGTTTCACATGAAATTGCACGATTGCGTAAACAATTTATTCAGTTCCCAGTAGCTATAGAAGAAATACGCAAAACACAAAGAGATTTTTTTATGGTTTCGAAATTCCCTCGTGTGATCAGTGCGTTGGATTGTACACACGTGAAGATTCAATCTCCAGGTAATTTTTAAATACATATATACGTTGTTTAAACCCTCCCACATGCTCTTAATTTTTTTCAGGAGGAGATCATGCAGAGTTATTTCGTAACAGGAAGAACTTCTTTTCGTTTAATGTACAAACAATATGCGATAGCAAGTTAAAGATTTTGGATGTCGTAGCTAGATGGCCGGGATCCACTCATGATTCTACGATTCTTTGGAATTCCAAAATTGGCGTTCGTTTGCAATCAGGGGAATTTGGAAATGCAATAGTGCTGGCGGACAAAGGCTACGAAAATAATGATCGTGTTTTAACACCGCTTCATTCAGTCACTAACGAAGCTGAAAGTTTATACAATGAATCCCATATAAGAACAAGAAACGTTGTCGAACGTTCCTATGGAGTTTGGAAGCGCAGATTTCCAGTTCTATCCCTAGGAATTCGGGTTGCATGTAAAAAGGTTCAACCGATTATTGTCGCCACAGCGATTTTGCACAACATCTGCTTACTACATCACGATTCTGAAGCGCCTTCGTTGCCTCCAGAAGTTGATCAACAAATCATTGCGGCATTAAACATTCCAAACAACAGAGGCTCCAACGGCCGCATCGAAAAAAATGCAGTTAGAAATGATATTATTAACGGGTATTTTTCAACTCTGTAATATTGAAAAGATGTGACACAGCACATCCACAAGCAAATAGCTTCTTCATAACCATCAACTGTAAATGGTACCGCAAAGAATTTACAAGCAAACACAAAAAAATATACATACATAGCTCAAAGTAGACCATTCTCGAGTTATGCGCCGTCTGACAAACTCAACAATCAGGGGTTAGGTATATTCGAAGTAAATGAGCTGGTTTAAATTAAATAACTAAATAAAATTCGTTTTTGTTTTAAAATAGTTACCACTATGCACTATTATCCGCACTTTTTGTGCAATATAGCTACCATTTTAGGAAGTGTGATTGAATTCTTCCCCTTTTTTTCTTGCTTCCAAAAACCATCCCTGTGGGTGGGAGAGTCAAATTTTAGAACCTTTTATTATTGAATCATGGGTCGCCCCCAAGGTGCATTAAACAAGGTGTGATTGACAATTCAGTGCGGCTCTCTTTTAAGGTACTATTATGTCAAAAAGTATGAACAAACGAATTAACCCTTAGTTTTGCATGTATCTTGTCAGCACTGATGCCCTAGGCTTTTATTTCGATTATAGTTTTGTTTTACTTACATTACCTGGAATATATATATTTTGTCAATAAAATAAAACAAGTAGTTTATAAAATAGTTTTAGAAATTTTCTTGTTTTTAATTGCCCAAGTTTTNAATTTTACATTTATTTCCAATTTTATATGTGAGCTTAATTTTAACAATTTTGCAATTAAATTTTTTTCGTGCGAAATAGTTTTCCATTAAAGACTTTGCTTCAAGCAGTTTTAAATTA